>NC_141043.1:42025000-42122500 GCF_052040795.2 Danio rerio | reverse complement strand
ACTGACAGACATATATTTAGAATGACTGACAGATATTTGGTATGATTGACAGACAGATATTAAGAACAACTGAGAGACAGATATTTGGAATAACACAGATTGATAGTTAGAATGACAGACAGATATTTAGAATGACAGACAGATATTTAGAATAACAGACAGATATTTAGAATAACAGACATATATTTAGAATGAAAGACAGATATTTAGAATAACAGACAGATATTTAGAATGACAGACAGATATTTAGAATAACAGACAGATATTTAGAATGACAGACAGATATTTAGAATAACAGACAGATATTTAGAATGACAGACAGATATTTAGAATAACAGACAGATATTTAGAATGACTATCAGATATTTAGAATGACAGACAGATATTTAGAATGACAGACAGATATTTAGAATGACAGACAGATATTTAGAATGACAGACAGATATTTAGAATGACAGACAGATATTTAGAATAACAGACAGATATTTAGAATGACAGACAGATATTTAGAATAACAGACAGATATTTAGAATGACAGACAGATATTTAGAATGACAGACAGATATTTAGAATAACAGACAGATATTTAGAATGACAGACAGATATTTAGAATAACAGACAGATATTTAGAATGACAGACAGATATTTAGAATAACAGACAGATATTTAGAATGACAGACAGATATTTAGAATAACAGACAGATATTTAGAATAACAGACATATATTTAGAATGACAGACAGATATTTAGAATAACAGACAGATATTTAGAATGACAGACAGATATTTAGAATGACAGACAGATATTTAGAATAACAGACAGATATTTAGAATGACAGACAGATATTTAGAATAACAGACAGATATTTAGAATGACAGACAGATATTTAGAATAACAGACAGACATTTTGAATGACAGACATATATTTAGAATAACAGACAGATATTTAGAATGACAGACAGATATTTAGAATAACAGACAGACATTTTGAATGACAGACATATATTTAGAATGACAGATATTTAGAATGACAGACAGATGTTTAGAACAACATACATATATTTAGAATGACAGACAGATATTTAGAACAACAGAAATATATTTAGGATAACTGACAGATGTTTAGAATGACAGACATATTTAGAATGACAGACAGATGTTTAGAACAACAGACAGACAGATATTTACAGCGACTGACATACATGAATTTAAGAGCAACTGATAGATATTCAGAGTGACTGACAGACATTTAGAATGACTGACAAATATTAAGAATGACAGACAGATATTTGGAATGAATGACAGACAGATAAAAAACAACAGACAGGCATACATTTAGAACAACAGACATAAATTTAGAATGACACACAAATGTTTAGAACGACAGAAATATATTTAGAATGACAGGCAGATATAGACTGACTGATGTTTTTATAGCAACAGACATTTAAAATGGCTTACAAAGTTATAGTTTGGATTGGCAGACATATTAAGAGCAACAGAAGTTCTGAATGACATACAAATATTTCGAATGACAGACATATTTGGAATGAATGACAGACAGACATTAAGAACAACTAACAGACAGATATTTAGAATGACAGACATATATTTAGAATGACAGACAGATATTTGGAATGAATGACAGACAGATATTAAGAACAACTAACGGACAGATATTTAGAACAACAGACATATATTTAGAATGACAGACAGATATAGACTGACTGATGTTTTTAGAGCAACAGACATTTAGAATGACTTACAAAATTATAGTTTAGATAGGCAGAGCAACAGAAGTTCTGAATGACAGACAGATTTTTATAACAACTTACAGATATTTAGAACAACTCACAGACAGATATTTCGAATGACAGACAGACAGATAGATTTACGTTTTTATTTTTGGTGTTAGATGAATGAGTCACTTTTGGTCCAGAGTCAGCATAGGTTCTGAGGATCAGCTTTCAGTGAGGTTTCCTCCTCTTTCCTCACAGCAGATGTGGACTCTCACTTTGATGTTTGCTCTGGTTTACTAGCAGCTGTGGCTCTGATGAGTCAGGCAGCAAAAACAAAAAGCTGGAGATACAGCAGCATATCTGACTGACACAGTACAGCACGAATCATTCACATAGGCTCACAGTTTCACAACTATCCAGTAACGCAGGAAAGTTTTCACTTTTAATGGTTCCAACACTGTTCAACCCAGGCTCACTCTGAAAACGTACCCCTATATACAATTCTGGAGAGCGCCAAATACATTTCAGGAGCTAAGTTTTTTGCAGTTTTTGTTCTCACAAATGCACCAGAAGCTGCTGTGAATGCTTTTTCAGATCTCAAATTTCTCGCTTAAGTCCACCAGAGGTCGATGTTGACTGACTGTTGAATGACTGAATGATTGATCGACTGATCAACTTCTGTTTTTGTCTTACCCGCTTTCTGGAACAGTTCTTTGCCAGACATTAACCTCGTTGTCGTGGTCAACTCTTCTCTGCATCTCAAGTCCACCGATGTACATGGCAAGCTAACTTGGCCAAATTGGTTACAGCAGGAAAGCCGTCAATACAGAGGTAAGCTGTCAGCTGGTAAGCACAAAAAGGAATGGGGTCATACCACCCGATAGCATTCGTTTTAAAAAAACTAAATTCAGCCAAACATACTTCTGGCTACATAATTTGCAATTTTCAGAAATCTATATAGAGCTACGTTTTCAGAATGAGCCTATATGTTGACACTATTGGAGGAGCAAAAAGAATAAAAAGTTTAAAAAAAAAAGAAAACTAATGGGTGTGATATAAAGGAAGTAATATGAAAATATATGTTCATTTTATAAAAAAAAGTATTGTGTTTGTTTTTAAAGTATTTTAATTATGAAAAAATTTGTGCAAATCTCAGCAATAAATAAATTAATAAATAAACAAACAATCAAAATGAATAAACAAAACATAAAGAAGTAAATAAAATTTTTGCTTACTAAAATAAACTACATATTATATGGAGTATACTTTGCTAATTTAAAAGTAAACAATAGGAATAAAGAAACAATAAACAAACAAACAAATAAGTATAAATACAAATTTATAAAAATACAATAAATACATAAAAATACTAATTTGCTTACTGAAATGTGAAATATTATGTAAGTATTTAATAAATAAATAAATAAATAAATAAATAAATAAATAAAACTATTTGCATACTGAAATAACCAATATATTATATGAAGTACTTGGCTAATTTAAAATAAACAATAGCAATAAATAAACAATAAACTAGCAAAAAACAAAAAAATATTATTAGCTTACTGAAATAATCAATGTATTATATGAAATATTGGCTCATTTAAAATAAATAAACAATAACAATAAACAAACAAACAAATATTTGCTTGCTGAAATAACAAATATATAATATGAAGTACTTGGCTAATTTAAAATAAATAAACAATAGCGATAAATAAACAACAAACAAACAAATAAATAATTTTTTAAAATTATTTGCTTACTGAAATAACCAATGTATAATATGAAGTGCTTGGCAATTACAATAAATAAACAATAAACAAATAAATATACAAACAAATAAATAATTAATAAATTCTTAAATAAAATTATTTGCTTACTGAAATAACCAATATATTGAACGAAGTACTTGGCTAATTTAAAATAAATAAACAATAGCAATAAATAATCAAACAAACAAATAAATTAATACATAAATAAAATAATTTGCTTACTGAAAAAACAATATATTATATGAAGTACTTGGCTAATTTAAAATAAATAAACAATAGCAATAAACAAACAACAAACAAACAAATGTACAATCAAACAAATTAATTAATAAATACAAAAATAAAATTATTTACTTACTGAAAAAAACAATATATTGAATGAAGTACTATGCTAATTTAAAATAAATAAACAATAGCAACAAACAAATAAATAAATATAACTTTGCTTACTGAAATAACCAATATATTACATGAAGTACTTAGCTAATTTATAATAACTAAACAATAACAATAAATAAACAAAAACAAACAAATTTAACTTTGCTTACTGAAATAAACAATATTATATGAAGTACTTGGCTAAATCAAAATAAGTTTAAACGCTAAAACTACTAAATCAAAAAATGATTAAAATCAGAAACATGACCATGTTTCACAAAATCAATCATAAGTGTCAATTTGTTTAAATTGAGATTAAAACTTTCAATTGATGTATGGTTTGTTATGATAGGGTAACATTTGGTGGAGATATGAAAAACCTTTAGAATCTGAATGTTAAAAAAAAAAAAATCTAAACTTTGGGAAAATCATCTTGGAAATCATCCAAATTAAGTTTTTTACTACTCATTTTACTAATTAAAAAATCAGTTTGGATATATTAAACGAAAGAATTTTAAAATGTCTGGATTCTGAGTGTTCAAAATTATCTCAATATTGAGAAAATCACCTTTAAAGTTGTCCAAATTAAGTTTTAAGCCATGCATTTTACTAATAAAAAATTAAAGGAATTACATTTGAAATGTCTTCATGAAACATGATAAATACTAAATATTCTGCCGTTTTTTTTTTTTTTTGATAAAGATAAAAATGTATTGTCTTCACTCATACAACATATTTTTGGTATATACATGTGCAACATAAGACTGCAGGGTCACAAATATATACAATTGAAGTCAAAATTATTCGTGAATTGTGAAATTTGTGAATTTTATTTCTTTTTAAAAATATTTTTGCCAAATGATGTTTAACAGAGCAAGGAGTGTTTCACAGTATGTCTGATAATATTTTTTCCTTCTGGAGAAAGTCTTATTTGTTATATTTCAGCTAGAATAGAAGCAGTTTTTAGTTTTTTAAAAACATTTTAAGGTCAAAATTATTAGCCCCTTTAAGATTTTGTTTTGATAGTCAACAGAACAAACCATCATTATACAATGACTTAATTACCCTAACCTACCTAGTTAACCTAGTTACCCCTTTAAATGTCACTTTAAACTGAATACTAGTATTTAAAAAAAAAAAAAACTAATAGCATATTAAGTAATGTCATCATGGTAAACATATTAAAACTATGTTTAGAAATATGTTGAATAAATCTTCTTTCCTATAAACAGAAAATGGGGAAAAATGTACAGGGGGCTAATAATTCAGGAGGACTTCAAATGTAAATCCAAAACAACTACAATCAAATAACAGAGGCACATAAAAATACCATAACATAGACAAGAAAGGACAAAAAAAAAAAGATTTATACGGCATATAAATAACACCAAACAGTGTTATGTTTTCTCTCTTCAATTACTCACTTTAAAATGATCTAATGATTATGCTATTTTAAGAAAATTCAGACAGGTTTACTGAGGCAGATCTACAGATAAGCAGTGTGAGATAACCAGTTGAGTTCTTGCTTATGGTTTGTGTTAATGACTTGTGTGCCTCTTGTAATTGTTCTTCGTCCACTAACCGGCAGTAAAACAATGCATTACTTTGGGAATTCATGGATGGCTAATATTTCAACATGCTGTCACAATAAGGTTTAATTGTGTATCTTTATTTGATCCCTAAAGTGGACACTTTTGCCTTTAAGGCTTTCCGAATGTCCTATAGGATCGTAAATCTTTATAATAAGCTCAAATAATGAAAACTAGAGATCAAACTTTTTTTTGTTTTTTTTTTGTTTTAGCAGACATGATTTATGAAATGAAATGAACACCACTTTTTAATCGCATTAGTGTTTCACAGTTCTCATAAATTCATATTTAATACAATCATAACTTAGTTTCCTATAAAGGTGAAGCTACTGTTTTTATGCTGTTTTGGATTTATTCTCAGAGTAAAAAAAAAAAAAAAAAAAACATTTTACTGAAGAATAAACAATACTTTGAGATGTTGAGTTCAATTTTTACATAGTTACTGATGTGAGTTTTCAGGATATAAGGTTTTTCAGGTTAAATGGAAATAAAAAACCTTTAAAAAGATATTTTAGGCAAGATATTCTTTCCAAAAAGTGTGAAACAAATTAAACGTGTTACAAATTACAAACCATTTCATATCACCTGTATATCTAAAATAAAAGAAAAGAAAATAGAAAATAAAGGAAAAGAAAAATAATAAAATAATTGATAATAATAATAATATTAATAATAATAATAATAATAGTAATAATGCGACATGGTCAACCCAGGCTCATTCTGATTATGTACCCCTATATATATTACTGTAGAGAGCAAAATACGTCCCAGGAGCTACGTTTTTTTATCCGTTTTTGTTCTTACGATTCCACCAGAGGCTACTGTGTATGCATTTTTAAGATCTCAAATTTCTCTCATGAGTGTCATTCGCTCCTGCTGTTCTCATGTAAATCCACCAGAGGCCTCTGTTGACTAACATACTGACTGACTGACCAACCGACCGATCCTCCTAACCACCCACTTCCCTAAACCCAATGACTCGAAAAGCAAACCAGAAAAAGAAAAGCCCCAGTATTTTTTACCACATTTTAGATTTTACCACATTCTCACCCTGTTAATTACTTGTTTATTTTATTTTCTGCTTTCTGCTTTTGTCTTACCTGCTTTCTTCACCAGACTCGAACCCCGTCATTATTGTCGACTCTGCTCTGCATCTCAAGTCCGCCGATGTACGTGTCGAGCTACCGGACAAAATGGTAACAGCAGGAAAGCCGTCCACATGCAGGTAAGCGGTCAGCTGTTTAGCAAAAAGAAGAACAGCGTCATATTACCCTGTAGCATTTGTTTTAAAGACAAACAGTACATAGCCGTACAGTACGCAGTTTTGGCTACATAATTTGCAATCTCCAGAAATGTATATAGGGCTACGTTTTCAGAATGAGCCTATGTTGGACAGGTTGGTCGCCTCACGGTCACATATCCCCCACAGTCCAAAGACATGCGCTATATATAAGTAAAAAACAAATATTAGTGCAAATCTCAGCATTAAATAATAAATAAACAAGCTAAATAAATAAACAAACAAAATATAAATGAATAAATAAAACAATTTGCTTACTAAAATAAACAAAATATTATATGGAGTGTACTTGGCTATTTTTAAATAAATAAACAATAAATAAACAAACAAATAAGTAAACAAACAAATAATTAAACAAATTTTTTTGCTTACTGAAATGATAAAAATATTATCTAAGTACTTAAATAAAGTAAATAAATAAATAAATAAATAATTTGCTCATTGAAATAACCAAAATACGATATGAAGAACTTGGCTAATTTAAAATAAATAAACAATAGTTGTAGTGTGTGTTTGTGTGTGTGTGTGTGTGTGTGTGTGTGTGTGTGTGTGTGTGTGTGTGTGTGTGTGTGTGTGTGTGTGTGCGCGCGCGTGTGTGTGGGTGTGTGGGTGTTTCCCAGTACTGGGTTGCAGCTGGCAGGGTATGCGCTGTGCAAAATATATGCTGGATGTTAGCTTTTAGTAAGTGATTTTGTTTTAGAATAGAATATGTATTGTTCTCAATAATAGTTGTGAAACACAGGCCCTATATGTGCCGTTTACATATATTTAAATTAATATGGAAAATAAATGCATGTTTTTACCAAAACTAATATTAAAGTTTTTAAAAATACGAGTAAAATAATTTGCACAAAGAAATTATGGGGTTCTTTTCTAAAGAAGTTGTTACTCCACCCCGTTTAGAGCATCATTATGGCCGTTTTACGTTATAACTAACGTGGTTTAAGCGATGGATCTGCGACAGAGAAGCTATGGGTTTTGGGAAACACTCGTCACTACATCATTCTTTTTCCAAGCGATGCATCATACTATTATAGTTTAGCCACGAGTTACATCGTTGTTTGGGATCACACCCCAGGGTATCTGTCAATCGATCATCAGAAGGCAGTCTTTATGCTATCATTGGTTGATCATTAGAAAAAATTTGCAAAATGACAAGCACCCAGAAAAGGTACTATTTTTAAATTTTAAATACATTTTTTTTATTTGCACATTTATTTATTGTTTTATTTATGTATAAATTTATAGAGTTGTTTACACATATATTTATTTTTTTTGTGTATTTATTTATATGTTAGTTTATTGTTTTTGCAGATTTCGTCCTCCATAAAATCAATATTGCAAAATTAGTAATAAAAGTGTAATAGCTGTTTATAATTTTATAATTTTTATTATATTTTAATAGCTGTGTAATAAATGTTTTTTTTTTTTTTTTTTGCATTTCCAATTTTATTTCTAAGCAGCCAATAAATTTCCTTTTAAGGTTTTTCGGATCAACTCATAAAAACGTCTCAAATAATAAAATCGCAAAGTTAAAAAATGGAAAGGTACATCATTTTGAGTCACTAAATGAATCACCTTTGCCACTCATCACTGTTTCAGACTCGTTTTTACTTCTAATATCAGATCATGCACTGAAGTAAAGTTCGTTTTTCTGTGTTTCATCCCGTTTTCTTCCCCAAGTATTGGAAACCCTAGCAGCCCAGTAATCATATCTTCTCTCCTTCAGTCTGTCCCCTCCAGTAATAAAACACTTTTTACACTATGTTCCATTTGCTAATGTGTATCTGATGTCTTCTAATCGCACTGATAAGCGGGCTTGCAATGCATCCGGAAATAAAAGACACCCAAAAGCGGCTTTTTCTTATCAAGATGAAGCAGCGCGATATTACGACCCGGAGTTATCCATCACCATCCGTCACGGGAAACAGATTACACACTCCTCAATCTTTATGGAGATATTATATTGCTTTCATCTGCGTTTTTTTTTATAGACTCTGATCTGAATCGTGCATTCTCTGTCATGAGCGCAAGGTTTGTGCATTTTATTCCTGCAGAGACGATGCTAGACCTTTAAAAAAGTTCCCAAATCACCCCTTTTATCTGGTCATCTAGAGCCGTTTCGCTGTCAACAAACCAATGCAGGCTCAGTGGAAATACGTACATCAGCCTAAACATTTGTGAAACTGCAAAATCGTACTTCATTATACGTTTGACTGCAGTTTCTAGGTAAAATGAACACTCGGGGGCAGTATGACGACAACATCTTTTGTTCCCTTTGACTCTAATGATATTTTTACGACCCTGGTCTAGGGTCAAGGCCGCAACATAAAAGAACACACGACAAATAAAATTCACTTTTATGACCCTTTTGTGTCGGGTCTCTTTATTTGTCTTTTTTTTTTACTTTTTACTTTTTTATCACCCAAAAATGTGAAGCCAACTACCTCGGAGTGGACCCAAAGAAAAATAATAAACAAAAAGTACACACTAACTAAACACCCAAATGAAACTAACTACAACTAATAAAATAAAAGAAATAAAAATAAAAAATCTACACCCACCTCCCTGACTAACAACAAAAACAGGAGAAAAAAATTACTCCTAAAATATATTTAATAATATAATATATATAAGCGATTATTCAGTTCTTTATTCAACATCAAATTAATACCACAAAAACATCTTAACAGTTTTATTAATTTGTAATCAAATACATTTCCCTCACTAACAATTATTAGGCCTTATTCATTCTTAATTATTTTTTCTTTTTCAGTTATTTTCCAAACACTGTTCAACAATTTTTCACAGTATTTTCTATTATATTTTTTCAACCCAGGCTCATTCTGAAAACGTAGCTCTTTATACATTTCTGGAGAGTGCTAGGAGGTACATTTTTGTTTTCGTAAATCCACCAGAGGCTGTTGTGTATGCTCCTTGAAATCTTAAATTTATCTTGTGAGTGCCATTCGCACCTGCTGTTCTCACGTAAATCCACCAGAGGCCAATGTCGAATGACTGACTGACTGACTGACTGACTGACTGACCGATCGACAGACCAACCATCTCCTAAACCCAACCCATAGTGTTTTCAAAAGCATAAATTGACCCGCCCACCCACTTAACCTGACTTTTACTACATTTTCAGATTTTACCACATTCTCACCCTGTTATATACATGTTTATTTTATTCTACTTCTGTTTTCGTCTTATCCGCTTTCTGGAACCATTCTATGCTGGACTCGAAACACGTCTTCATGTATTGTCTGTGTTGGTGTTTCAAATTATGGTACAAAACCTGTCTTTTTTCTGTTATCTGAAACATACATACATACATACATACATACAAAACATACCCTAAGTAAAATATTTCAGATTTGCAAAAATGTATACAGTGCCCTTAGTGGATTTTTCATCTAAAACAAGGAATTGTATCCGGAGCAACATATGCTTTACTTTTCACAAAAATGTAGCCTGAGGCATATAGCTTCAATGAGCCTGGACTGTACAAATCTGTCCATTCTGGCTCCTATCGCGCATTCAGAAATCATATTACACTGTATATTATGTCAATAATTACCTTAATAACAACAACCAATAACCTTATTGTATTGTAACTAGTAATAAACTGTAAAAATACATTGATGTATCCATCCTTCGACAACTTTTGATTTGAAAAAAGTTATTGTTTATTGATATTTTTAATAGTTTGAAGTGATATATTGGCTGGGTTGGTGTTTTTAATTTTACCTGGTAATAAACAGGCCTTTTTCTGATTTGGCTATTTCAATAATTTCAAATTTTCACAAATATAGACAGCACAACAGAACGTGCTACAGAACATACCCGGAGCAACATTGCTTTTAAATTGCTTAAACCAACAACTTTTGACATTGAATAATTCTTGATATCTTGAGTCTTTTTTCTTGATATTTTTATGTTTTGAAATGATACAAGGTTGGTGTTTTAAATTATGATAATAAACAGCCATGCCTTTTTCTGTTATCTGAGACTAAACATACTCTAAGTAACTTACACTTAAAAATGACTTTTGCTGCTTGTTCAAACTATTTATTTAAAATGAGTTGAAACAACACAAATCTTAATAGTTTAACGGTAGACATTTTTTTTTTATCTTCAATCCACATAAATTTGTAATAGTCCATTTGTGTTGGCACAACATAAAAGAATTGTATGGAACCCAGCATGTTTTACAGTGTATTGCAGATTTGCACAAATTTAGACAGCGCCCTCTAGTGGATTTGTCATCTAAAACGTGCAACAGAACATACCCAGGGCAACATTGCTTTTGAATTGCATAAACCAACAACTTTTGATGTTGAAAAATATATTTTTTCTTGATATTTTTATTCTTTTAAAGTGATATATTGTCAAGGTTAGTGTTTTAAATTATGATAATAAACAGCCAGGCCTTTCTCTGTTATCTGATACAAAACATACCCTAAGTAACTTACACTTAAAAAAATTACTTTTGCTGCTTGTTAAAACAACATATTTATTTAAAATAAGTTGAAACAACACAATTCGTAACTGTTCACGAGGAGACAACTTCATTTTTATTTTCAATCCACATAAATTTGTAAAAGTCCAATTTGTGTTGGCACAACATAAAAAAAAAATATGTGGAACCTATAGACTGTAAAATATATGGACTTAGTGTCCGTGGCGTCACCCATAGGTTTCTGAACACTGCAGATGAAGCTACAAGTAGGCGCGGCCAACCATCGCCATTTTGTTCGCGCGTCATCGCACCCACGGCGGGATACCAAACAAGGGCGAAGAGGCGGAGAGTGAGCGGAGCTACAGACACGTGCTGACATTTTGCTTGGACCTTGCTTAGACAGATTTTACTTTGGCTGTACGCTTAATACTTTATCACCTGCGACTCGTTTGTGTTCTGACCACTTTTGCTCAGATGTACACTTTATCAATAAAGTGTTTACACTTTTAAAAACACTGTTGTAACACATTGAGCCACTAAACATTGTACTTATAACATTTTTCAACAGGAGGAAAATGCGAAATCTCCAATCACTTCACGTGCAGTCTGTGTTAGTAAATGCAAGACTATTGATGAAATCCAGGCATAACACTGTATGACAACATTTCAGATGACTGTTCTAGAGCCCACAGCTAATCAGTCTGGCAGATTCCGGAGTGCTTTACAGCTCTAAAGAAAAATATAAATGATAAATAATCCTTAATAAAACAAATACATTTGTAGAGATGGTATGTAAGTATATAACTTCACTCACCTGAGAAATGGGGACAACTTGAACGGTTTGTGAGCACAATTAGTTGCACGCAACATGCTATATCATCTGATGATTGAAGTAAATAATACCAAAAGGCAATTGACTGTGTAAAGAAACATTAACCCAAACAAAAATATGATGCATATGCTGAGCTCAGCGGCTAATTAGCTGGAATCAGCTGAGGTGATGAGACAGCGAGCAGCAAGACCTAGCTGTCACTCAAGTGGCCACGCCCATAATTATGCAAACTTAATATAACTTAATAAAAATGAAACGGATGAGTTGTCATGAAGGGAAATCATAGCTATATGCACCAAAGCCAGCTTTTCTACCAGGCTGTAAACATGTTTTTATCAGCTGTAAAAATGGCCAGCTTCCCATTGCAGTCAGAAATCACCTGCAATTCCTGGAGCCAGCCCCCCAAGGCGAGTCGATGAATTGCAGTTTTAGTTACTTCCGTATTGGCTTCCAGAGGGAGAGCGGGAGGTTGCTGCTTGGTGGAACCCAGCATTTTTTACAGTGTATTGCAGATTTGCAAAAATGGCATCGCCCTCTAGTGGATTAGTCATTTAACACGTGTAACATATTTTTTTTTTTTACATTTCACAAAAATGTAGGCTGATTGCACGTATCTCCAATGAGCCTGATCTGTACAAATCCCAAACTGTCCATTCCGGCTTCTATCATGCATACAGAAATCACTCAGGAAACAGCATCTTTGTGTCATTATGGAGCGCATCCAACAGATGCAAATCTATCCAAATCATAGAGATTAAGGATGATGGTGAAAACAATGGAACGCAGCCATTTCCATAATAATCGTATTGTGTTTTGATAAAGAACCCGTTTTCACATTTACGGGTTTCTCTGCAGCGGAAGTTGTCATATTTGGGTAAACTTAGAGCGCAGTGAATGGGAGAATACAACAAGTCTTTTATTTTACAATCTAATTTTATTATTTGAGCAAATAAGAACTCCACAATGGTGTCATCAAGACTTTAAGAAAAAGGGAAGAAAATAGCGTGAGACTGATAACAGCAGCCAGATAAGAGAATAACGTCAAATTTACTGTCCTGCTACCATACACTTCGTATTACGAACATCTCTCACAAGCGGTAATTAGATTTTTATTTTTATTTTTTGCAATTTGTTACAAAGACGATTTATGACTTAAATAAAAGCATAAAAATGTACGTTTACACACACACAAAAAAAAAAACGAAAACAAAACAGTTTGTGTCTGTTTTATTTGATTGCAAGGCTCCCCCTAGTGTTTCGAGGGCACTGTGTTTTTTCATATCGCATTTTGGCTTTGGCTTATTATATTGCATATCAGTTTTGGCTTTGGTTTTCCATAACGCGTGTATGAGTCCGCCGAGAGGAGCAATCACATTTCCTTTGAAACGGGAGGGAATCAGGGACCCCTGTTCTTTTTTTAATACAATTTGCTCATGGTCCGCAGACCAAAGAAGAGCCGTCAATCGGGTCGGAGTTGCTAATGAGTTGGCTGGTAAAAATCGAGAGTGGTGGGCCCAGCTGTCATCCATTAGGTGATGGTTTTAAGACTAGCAGTGATACTTCATTAATTAACCTTCACATTCTATGTAGATCCGCTCATCAAGATGCAGTTAATTAAAGAAAGGTCAGTCCAAGGGCTGTTACGAGCTGCATCATTACAATAGAGAGAAGGCGCTGCGCACAGAGAGATAGAAGCAGAGCAGCGGCTCTTTCATTCCGCATTCGCTTCTGAGAGAAAGAGGATCTTGGGATAGAAAAAAAATGCTTTTTCTTTGCTTTCCAGACAAATGTTGAAAGCTGAGAGGCAGGATGATGGTATACATTTTCAAATGTCTTTAACCAATCAAATGTCTTTAATATACCCTAAAAATACCCTAAACGAACATTTTTATCCATTGGAAAATATAATGCTCCGTCACAGAAAAATAGAGCACATTTTGGTTTCTATAAAATGTTTCAGAGAACAATGTCAAGAACATTTTTATAATCTACTTGGATAATTTAATAATATTTCCATCATTCGTTCGTTTTATTTTCGGCTTAGTCTCTTTATTAATCTGGGGTTGCCACTGTGGAATGAACTGTCAACTTATCCAGCATATGTTTTACGCAGCGGATGCCCTTCTAGTTGCAACCTGTCACTGGGAAACACCCATACACACTCATATACTGCAGACAATTTAGTTTATTCAATTCACCTATAGTGCATGTCATTGGACTGTGTAGGAAACAGGAGCATCGGGAGGAAACCCACACGAACACGGGGAGAACATTCAAACTCCACACAGAAATGGCAATTGACCCAGCCGAGGCTCGAACCAGTGACCTTTTTTTTGTGAGGCGATCGTGCTACCCACTGCACTACCATAACGCCCTTAATAATAATAATAATAATAATAATAATAATAATAATAATAATAATAATAATTTAATAATCAAATAAAAAAAAACACTTTGAAAAAGCCTCTGCACAATTGAAAGGTTGTTCATGGAACCCCAAATGCTGATATGCCGAGAGCAAATAAGCACTCTTAAAAAAAATAAAGGTTCCAGATGGCTACATTATTGTATATGATGACATGAGGCTTTTCTGTCATTGTTAATCTTTAAATAAGTGTTATTTAAATAGGTGTTAAATAAGTATTTATAAGGGCGAAGCAGTGGCGCAGTAGGTAGTGCTGTCGCCTCACAGCAAGAAGGTCGCTGGGTCGCTTGTTCGAGCCTCGGCTCAGTTGGCGTTTCTGTGTGGAGTTTGCATGTTCTCCCTGCGTTCACGTGGGTTTCCTCCGGTTTCCCCCACAGCCCAAAGACATGTGGTACAGGTGAATTGGGCTGGCTAAATTGTCCGTAGTGTATGAGTGTGTCAATGTGTGTGTAGATGTTTCCCAGAGATGGGTTGCGGCTGGAAGGTCATCCGCTGCGTAAAAACTTGCTGGATAAGTTGGCGGCGGTTCATTCCACTGTGGTGATCCCAGAATAATAAAGAATAAAAAATAATATATATTATTTTTCAGAATAAAAAAATATATATATATATATATACACACACACACACACACACACACATATATTATTACACATATATTATTACATATATATACACTAATATATATATATATATATATATATATATATATATATATATATATATATATATATATATATATATATATATATATATATATATATTAGTTGCGAAAAGATTTATTTGGCACAATGTAAAAAGTTTCTTTTTCTTATGAAACCAAAAATATCAATAAAGAAACTGCATTTTAAGTATGCTCTGCAAAAATCCAGTGCAATTTTAGAATATAGTGTCTTCATTTGCATCTATAAAAAGTGTTGGGTTGTCATATGGATCATTGGGTCAGATATGGACAAAACCAACTGTTGTGTTAAACAGTGTCATTTTAATTCAATTGAAAAAAAACAACAACAACAACAACAACAACATTGGGTTTGTCTATAATTGACCCAGTCTTGGGTTACAAAACTTCAGAATTTTTTTATTCTATGGTTGCAAATTATGTTATTTTGCGTTTCACAAAGAACTTCCATGGAACATTTCAAAAAGTGGAAAAATGTTATTTAGATCATTAAAAAGAAAAAAAGTAAAAAAATCTCTCTATTTACATTTTTTTGCATTTTTAAATACA
Organism: Danio rerio; assembly: GCF_052040795.2. Taxonomy (NCBI): domain Eukaryota; kingdom Metazoa; phylum Chordata; class Actinopteri; order Cypriniformes; family Danionidae; genus Danio; species Danio rerio. The sequence continues at coordinate 42,106,769 of NC_141043.1, read as the reverse complement.
GGTTATGAAATAAAATCTGTAGAGTCACTGGTGAATCTGCTTTTTTTTAAACACTATTTGTTGGGTTTAGGAAGTCGGTGGGCGCTGGTCAATCTGTGATTTTTAAACACTATTGGTAAGGTTTAGAGAACTAGGTGGGCGCTGGCCAATTTGTGCTTTTCAAAACACTATTGGTTGGGTTTAGGGAAGAGGTGGGTGGAGTTATCGGTCGGTCAGTCAGACAATGGCTTCTGGTGGAAGAACAGCAGGCGATAATGGCACTTGCAAAAGAAATTTGAGATCTCAAAAAGCATATATAGCGGCCACTAGTGGAATTATGAAAACAAAAACTGCAAAAAACATAGCACCTGGGACATATGTGGCGCTCTCCAGAAATATATATAGAGTACGTAATCAGAATGAGCCTGGGTTGAAAAATGTGTTTCTTTCAAGAACTGTTTTCCTGAAAGGCTCTTTGTGGATTCAAAAATGGTTTTTGAAATCAAATCACTACAAAAACCCCTTTTAGAACATTTATATTTATGACTGAACTTCTTACATGGTCCACCAATCTTGCAATCTCTGAAGGCAGTGTGTGTTGTATAATACCTTTTTTTCCTCTATCCAAAAAAGCTCTAATGGATAAAACACAAGTAAAATATTCATCAGCACCGATTGACAGCATCTATCTTTTAGCTGCATACCACTTTCTTTTCTTCGCCTTCCTCTTTGCAGTCGTGTCTTTGGCTTGAGCTGAGAGTGAATATCGTGACCTCACACTTTGGCCAAGAAAAAGGCATTGAAAGTAAATAAAAAAACAAGAACTGGAGAAGGACATCAAATAATTATGTTTCATATTTGAGCGTGATTCACTGTGTGACGGTGACTTATTTATCTTACGATTTCTACCTCGCTGTCCCACAAGGCTCCATAAAAACTGCATTTCTATTTCTCTCTCATCCTTTCTCTTGGATGAATAGATCACTGTCCAAAACATTGGGAAATTTGATTTAATATGGAAGTGCCTCCATTTCTGTTATAGGTCAGCAGCTAAAAAGTTTGAAAGGTTTTAAAGAGGACCTACTCTGCCCCTTTTTACAAGATGTAAAATAACTCTTTGATATTCCTAGAGTGTGTATGTGACGTTTCAGCTCAAAATACCACGCATAATGTTTTATAACTGTTTGAAACTGCCTCTTTGATCCAAATTGGGCCATTTTGGTGACTGTCGCTTTAAATTCAAATTAGATTTTGCTGTTTTCAAAAGAGGGCGGAGCTACAATTGTGTCAGCATTGTGGCAGATTAAAAAACAAGACTAACGTTCTATGCTAATGAGGGAGAGATCATCACTAATGGGCGGGGCTTTTCCCTCTCTGATGACATATACAAATAGAGAATGTCAACCAAAGTGTTTCTGCAGACTGTTTTTATGAAGTATGATTATAAAAAATTTAATTACCATTAGAAGCTGATTGAATTCACAGACTGTTGCCACACGACTGTGTTGAAACCCCTTATAAAATGTGATTTTTGCATAATATGTCCCCTTTAAGGGCTACAGATTTTCATAGGGGATATCCTAAATCAATCCTAATCAATTAGCCAGAAGCAAAAGCAAAAGGGCCTCAAAAATGCTGAAAATGGACAATATATATGGTTCTGCTGATGGACGGCTCATTTTATCTCTGGGTGCCGGCCAGTTACTTTGATGTCAGCTAACTTGAATATGCTTTATGCTCAATTAACATCCCGCCGAGAGATTTCTTTCCTTTTTTTTTTTTTAACAATGCAATTGTAACACGACAGTGACATAAGACTCTAGAGCAAAGTGAATAAGACAGGCACTCTTATCAGTTCATTTAAATATATAAAAAAGTAGAGCTTAAAACTATTTGATGAAAGTAGATTTTTATATTGCAGAAAAAAGTGAGCAATAATGGAAAAGTTGACACTATGGATTAGACTTACTAGCTGCTTAGAGTGACGGTTTTCAAACTGGGGTCTACAGGTCCTCAGAATGCTGCAAAAAAACTAAACAACTATTTAAAAAAATCGATAAAAAATTTTTTAAAATAAAAAATAATTTATTAGTAGTTTTATAAAACTAAGCAAACTATTAAAATAAATGATCATGATTGCATTTAGATTCATACCCATTGACTGAGGCATATAAGTCATGAACGCTAAAAAGATATCCATGAATTAACAGTTTTCCATATTTTGTGATTCATGGTATTTTTTCCCATTTATTTAAGGTTTTGAATTGCTTTATTGGACCTTGATCAACAACTTTTGATGTTGAACAGATTGAAAAATACAGATTTTATTCTTATTTTAAATAGTTCACTATAATATATGTGTTTGTGTGTGTAAATTATGGTACAAAATCCTGGAAATAATGTGCCTGTACTTTATAATACTTAATTCTATGTGTATTATTTCTTCTACAACAGATTGTTTCAAACTACAAATTGTCAATAAATGTCACTGTCAAGCTGCAGAGTTAAATTTGAACATCAGGAGTGAACAGAACAGAGATAAATGTCCCTGAATGCAATTCTTACCTGTAAAAACATCCATGAAAATATCCACAAATCACAAAACACAGAAAAAGTTCAGTTTTAGTTTTATTAATTTTCTGTTTTGCCTGTATATGTTTTTTTGCCCCTCAAAGTGATGTTAGCCAACCCAAGCTCATTCTGAAAACATACTGCAATATATATTTCTGGAGAGCGCTAAATACATCCAAGGAGCTATGTTTTTTTTGAAGTTTGTGTTTACACAAATCCACCAGAGCCCGCTGTGTATGCTTTTTGCGATCTCAAATTTCTCTTGCCAGTGCCATTCGCGCCTGCTGTTCTCATGTTAATCCACCAGAGGCCACTGTCGACTGACTGAATGATCGACTGACCCTCCCTCCTCCTTCTCTAAGCCCAACCAATAGTGTTTTCAAAAGCAGAGATTGACCTGGGCCAACCCACTTCCCTAAACCTAACCGATAGGGTTTTTAAAAACACCAATTGACCAATGGCCACCCACTTCCCTAAACCCAACAGATAGTGTCTTTAAAAACACCAATTGACCAATGGCCACCCACTTCCCTAAACCCAACCGATAGTGTCTTTAAAAACACCAATTGACCAATGGCCACTCACTTCCCTAAACCCAACCGATAGTGTTTTTAAAAACACCAATTGACCAATGGCCACTCACTTCCCTAAACACAACCGATAGTGTCTTTAAAAACACCAATTGACCAATGGCCAACCACTTCCCTAAACCCACCCAATAGTGTTTTTAAAAACATCAATTGACCAATGGCTACCCACTTCCCTAAACCCAACCGATAGTGTTTTCAAAAACACAGATTGACCTGTGCCCACTCACCTCCATAGACACAACCTAGAGTTTAAAAAAGCAATTCAGAAAGAAAAGCCCTCACCTGATTTTTACCACATTTTCAGATTTAACCACATTCTCACCCTGTTATTTACTTGTTTATTTTGTTTTTTTACTTCTGTTTTCATCTTACCCACTTTCTAGAACCGTTCTTCACCGAACTCGAACCCCATCATCACAGTCAACTTCTCTCTGCGTCTCAAGTCCGCCGACGTACATGGCGAGCTACTAGACAAATTGGTAACAGCAGGAAAGCCGTCCATACAGAGGTAAGCAGCCAGCTCTTAAGCTTGAAAAGGAACAGCATCATACTACCTCATAGCATTCATTTTAAAGAGGAAATGCAGCCATATGTATTTCTGGCCACATTACTTGCGATCTCCAGAAATGTAAATAGGGCCACATTTTCAGAATGAGCCTATGTTGATGTTAGCTGTTTAATTGCATTTTATGAATCACAAAGGACCACCAAATATTTTCTTTAATCTTCTTTCTTTAACCTTTTTAAGTCAAAGTGCAGTGATCAACATCTTGGATGCTCTGAAGTTGAATAAACTAACCGCAAATACATTTTTGTATTGTACTGCCCCTTTGAAAACATTCACAGACAAGGCTTTCTCTGTCTCAGTCATCAAAGATTAAAGCCTTCAACATTACAAATATAAATGACTATATAAAAAATCAGCTTCTCTTATTCCACAACAATGCAATGAAAAGGCAGATAAATACAATTCTTCTGTGCTCGAAATTTCCTTATTCTTCATTCCGCCAAACCCATTTGATCATCAGAAAATCATGCATGTGCTTTTTAAGCAAAACTTAAACAAAGGACTTGCATAGTTCTCATCATTTTAAAAGGAAACGATGAATGAATCAGAGTTAAAGTGCTATTCAATAAGGATGTAGAGGGTTCTGGAAAAAACATGAACATTTCTGCAATGGGTAAGCAGGGCATGCACAACTCTGGTTAAACAAATCGCCATGTTTAAATGCTCAATAAACGGATTAATTAGACATTAATTTTGTTTACTAAAATCGTATTCAACCATAGGGTGACATTGTGGCTCAGTGGTTAGCACTGTCACCTCACAGCAATAAGTTTGCTGTTTCAAATCCCGGCTGAGTCAGTTGGCATTATTGTGTGGAGTTTGCATGTTCTCCCCATGTTCCCGTTGGTTTCCCCCACAGTCCAAAGACATGCGCTATAGGTGAATTGAATAAACTTAATTGGCCGTAGTGTATGTGTATGAATGTGAGAGTGTATGGGTGTTTTCCAATATGTGTTGCAGCTGGAAAGGCATCCACTTTGTAAAACATTTGCTGGATAAGTTGGTAGTTCAATCCACCGTGGTGATCCCTGATGAGTAAAGGGACGAAGCAGAAATAAATGAATGAATGAATTTAACTATGAAACAAAAGCCAGAATAAAATGACAATGGACTTTGGGGGAGATAAACTACTGTAGATCCCACTCTGTGGTGTTCACTTTACATCCTGCCAAATTTCCACTACTTTTTCCTCCATTTGAGTTTGAATTTATTGAATGGGATAGCCCTTTGAAATGAACCATCTCATTTTCGATGGGGTCCCTAAGAACACTGTAAAACCCAAAAGGTTAAGTTAACTCAAACCATTTGAGGAAACCGATTGCACCAACCATTTAAGTTCAAAAACTAATCCTAATGAGTACATTGAATTTAATCCATTTGAGTAAACAAAGCCGTTTGAGCACAGTAAAACCCATCAAACGAAGAGAACTCAAAGCAATTGAGTACTGTAAAACCCAATAAATGAAAAGAACTCAAAGCAATTGAGTACTGTAAAACCTAATAAGTTAAGGCAACTCAAGCTGTTTGAGGAAACCGATTGCTACAAACCATTTGAGTTAAAAAAACTAATCCATATGAGTACTGTGAACTTCATTTAAGTTGAAGTAATGAGGTATTTAATTAACTCATTGTCTTTCAACACTCAAGAGTTCAAAACTCTTCAAATGAGTATAATTAACTTTCAGTCAATTTTGAGTTAACTACACTCATTTCATTTGATAAAGTGGACAATTGGGTTTTACAGTGAAGTACAGAAATCCAACAGAGTACATCATGTCATAACAAGCATACAGCTAACAAAACAAACAAACAAACAAGCAGCACACTTCACCTGAAACACTTCCCACAGGCTACAGCATACGCAAACAAAAACATATAGCCAAAAGTACAATTTGATATACAAATTAATAATAAGCATTTAAATTTAAATTCATTCATTCATTCATTCATTCATTCATTCATTCATTCATTCATTCATTCATTCATTCATTCATTTTCTTTTCGGCGTAGTCCATTTATTAATCCAGGGACCCCATATAGCGTAAAAAACGGCAACTTATCCAGAACGTTTTTACGCAGCGGATGCCCTTCCAGCGGCAAACCATTTCTGGGAAATATCCTCTCACTCACACTCATACACTACGGACAATTTAGCCTGCCCAATTTACCTATACCGCTTGTCTTTGGACTGTGGGCCACCTGGAGGAAACCCACGCAAACGCAGGAAGAATATGCAAACTCCACACAGAAACGCCAACTGACCCAGCCGAGGCTCAAACCAGCGACCTTTTGCTGTAAGGCGACAGCACTACCTACTGCGCCACCGCGTCACCTTAAATTTAATTAAGAACATTTACAAATTGTTTTCAAATAAGAAGGTAAATTAGTTCTAAAAAGACTAAATGTCTTAATTGATCTAAAAGAAGGAAGATTGTTCCAGTAAAAAGGAGCTTTGTATTGAAAGAACCTGCGGCCACTTTCTGTTGTAATTCTTGAAACAAAACAGTAATTCTGTTGCGTATGTCGAAAAGAATATGAAGAGGTAATTGGAATAAAAAACTGCTGTAAATAAGAAAGGAACTAAAGTAAACACATTTAAAAAGGAACTAATGCCAAAGATACTGTCTGCGGAACTTAGGTGGAAGCAAATCAAGAGATTCGTATAATATGCAATGATGGGTTCTAAATGGACATCTTAAAACAAACCTACATAGAGAGTTGAAGGCAGTATTTAAATGTTTTAAATTAATATCAGAGGTGTTGTTATATAATAATATCAATATCAAACAAATAATATAATTTCTACCGGAAAGACCAGGGAGATATTTATGATACTGAATTACATTTATTAATGAGTATTATTTGACAAGAGTATCACGAAACAGGATTTGTTTGGCGGAGGCCCCGTCCATAGCTTGGCTTGGAAGCTTTTAGATCCAGCAACGTCTGCTGAGGACGAAGGCATGAACAGGGCCAACCTGGTGATGGTGGGTGAACGTCTGCGTCGATGCCTGCATCCAAATGAATGAAATTTATGGACAGCTTAAATATTCCTTGTGTCTCTTGGCTATTGGTTGGAACTGATTGTGATAAGTGACGTGGCATTTGGTATTCCTTGTGTCTCGTGGCTATTTGTTGGAACTGATTGTGATGTGTGACGTGAAATTTAGGTCTTCCTAGTAGAACTACCGCTACAAGCTACATTTCTGGTGCTCAAATAGACTGAAAAGAAGGCCTTTTTTAACTGAAGCCATGCTTGTTGATATTGTGGTAACTTCGTAACTCCTCCCCCAACTTTCCTCTAGTGTGGATGCTGCTCTCTTCTGGGCTGTAGGTAGTCACTGATGTTACTTTCAATCAGAACACATTTCACACAGCATGATTTTGAATCGCTGACAGTTCACGATATTTTAAATGCCAAATATCTGACGGGTGTTCGCGACTCATCTGCGATTCTCTCATGATAGTTTGCACTGTGTTATTGATGCGCACGTGAACAAGCACCAATTTGCCTGTGATTTCAGGCATTTGTCAACGATTTCTCAAAACCTGTCGACGAGTCAAAATCGGGGCTAAAATCATGCAGTCTGGTTTCCTTTGGATGGAAACTCATCCCTAAGACAAAAAATATTAAGGTGGGTGTGTGTTTCAGTTCTTTAGTTACAGTAAATGTTGACCCTGGACTCTGATGTTCTCCACCGATTGCCGGCGGGCCGCTATAGCCGCTCGACGGAGAGACATTATGGCTTTTCTACGCAATAATTTATGGGAGAGTGCGGCCGGCCGTCACGTCGGGCCCTGACAGAGAGCTGGAGTACTTCATCAGGCGCTCTGTAAATCAGGCGTGCAGGGGGGCAGACGGCAACATTGTTTGATCTCTTTCAGACACTCTAATAATCTGCGGCGCTCTGATTGATACCTTCACACAACAAAGCACATTACGCCAGCAGAAAAGCCATCCGCTCGAGTGTGTGTGTGTGTGTCAAGGGCCATAGGAGGGAGACAGAATGAGTCTTGAGGAGACACGCAGGGTCATTTGGAGTCTTTAAACGAATCGTCGTCTAACAGTTTCACAAAACGATCAGGGTTTCAGTGGGAGGGGTGAGAGAGAGATAACCGCTGTCAAAGTGACCTCAGTCAGTACACGAGGAGAAAGGAAAAACACAACCGCATGCGCACAAAGAGGCACATCTACATTTGCTGTTTCATTTTTATTTTTATAGATAATGCAGTGCTCTTTTTTCACAAGCAAGAAGTCAGTTGGCATTTCTGTGTGGAGTTTGCATGTTCTCCCCGTGTTGGCGTGGGTTCTTACAGGGGTTCCGATTTCCCCCACAGTCCAAGGACATGCGCTATAGGTGAATTGAATAAGCTAAATTGGCCGTAGTGTATGTGTTTGAATGTAGGAGTGTATGGGTGTTTCCCAGTGATGGGTTGCAGCTGGAAGGGCATCCGCTGCGTAAAACATATGCTGGATAAGTTGGCGGTTCATTCCGCTGTGGCAACCCCTGATTAAAAAAAATGAATGCTTGTTTCTACAATGCAATCATGCTGAAAGGAATATATGAAAGGCCAATTTTTGCACAGGATTAAACTTAAATCTAAAATACCATTTCCTCACAATTACAAGTAGATATTTCATAATTTTGACTTTTTTTAAAAATTCTGATTCAGCTCACATTTCTGATCTATTTCTCAGACTAGTGACTTTTTTTTTTTTTTACAATTCTGATCTTACGTTTTGCAGTTCAGATTTGTTATCTTATTTGTGTCCACTTGTGTTGTTTATTTGCACACTGTGACTCAAAGTTTTGACTTTATTTATTATAATTATGAGTTTACATGGGCGGCACAGCAAGAAGGTCGCTGGTCCGAATCCCAGCTGAGTCAGTTGGCGTTTCTGTGTGGAGTTTGCAGGTTCTCCTCATGTTCGTGTGGGTTTCTTCTAGGTGCTCTGGTTTCCCCCACAGTACAAACACATGCGCGATAGGTGAATTGAATAATTGGCTGTAGTGTGTGTGTGTGTGTGTGAATGTGAGTATGTATGGGTGCTTCCTAGCACTGGGTTGCAGCTGGAAGGGCATCCACTGTGTGAAACATGCTGGATAAGTTGGCGGTTCATTCTGCTGTTTCGACCACCTGATAAATAAAGGAACTAAGCTGAAGGAAAATTAATAAATGAATTTGTATGTCAATTTGCAAGTACAACAAAAAAGTCATAGTTCATAAAAAAGAAGACTGCGGGCCCTATTATACACTCACCGCAATAAGGCGCAAGACATGTTTGGCGTAATTTGTTGCTATTTTAAGACCAGCACAACCCTAATTTTTACATTTTGTGCCACGTTGTTTAAATAGCAAATCCATTTGTGCAACATTGTGGACTCATAGGTGTGCTGGTCTAAAAAAAATTATTTTTGCCCGGATTGCTATTTTGAAGAACTGAAATAGACTGTGCCATTGACAAAGTAAAACCTGGTCTAAAGTCCAGCGCAGAGTGCGTTAGTTATGTGCCTATGCAGGTTCAAACACTTAATACACAAATATCTTTGCATATGAAAAAAATAAAGGATTAAAATGATTATTTTCGACATATAAAAAAACACTAACTCTATCATGTCGGGGGGGCTTTTTTTCAGTTCATTCATGACAATTTGCATCTGTATAATAGTATTATTATTAGCAGTTTTATTTGTTATATGCATATTTGTATTTGTTTTAATAGAAACAAGTTTGTATTTGTCCACCTGTCAGGTTTTGGAGACGTCTGCATCGCCAAATGGGGCATAAGAACAGGATGTGTGTCTGGATATAACTCTGTTTTTTGACCACACTTCATAATTATTGTTCGCTGAATTTAGAAATAGTTTTGAAACAAATTGCACTTAGAAAACAAAATTTAATATGTTGTTTAATGGACGTCTCCAGTGAAGTGCGCACAACCCCGTTTCATTATCCACAAAACTAAAGTAGTAAAGAGTAAAAGTAAAGTAAAGAGAAAGTAAAGAGGCTGAATAGAGGAGACTCTGTTTGTGAAATTTATTTATAAACCAACTTCGAGAGAATCATGTGCTTATGATTGCTTGCAGCTGGCCCCGCATTATTCAATTTATGATTTACCAATCAGACGATTCCTAAGCCTCTATAAATACCCTATGTTCCATATAACAGCCATTTCCTTTTGAAGAATCCCCCCTTCCACCCCTACTCCTCCTCCTTTGCTAGGTGGGTGGCATTTTGCCCCAGTGGTTAGCACTGTTGCCTCACAACAAGAACGTCACTGTTTCTAGTCCTTACAAAGCCAGCTAACGTTTCTGTGCGGAGTTTACACTGTCTCCCCTTGCTCACGTGGGTTTCCCCCAGGTTCACTGGTTTCCTCTCACCGTCCAAAAACATGCAACTTAAGTTAATCGACTAATCCAAATCGGCACCTTAGACATGCTCCTAGTAAATAGTTATCTCTTAAGAGCAATCACTCTGTTCATTAGCTGCTACAGCTGGGGAGTTCTCGAAATCTACCTGAGCTCAAACTTCCCTCTCGCCTTGCAAACGGGAGGGAGCCCCGCGCTCGAGGATCTTATGAGCTCAGGGCTCTCACCCGGGACAGCATGCCAGTTTTTTCAATAACAAAGTCCGCCATGTAAATAGCAAATGCGTTATGTTGCCACACAATGGACTGTCAAAGAGAATGGGACATAAGACTGACTTTATTGTTTTATGTGCAATCCACTCCAATTTGTAAAAACTAACAAGTTAGCTTCATTCCTTCACGTTGCCCATACACAAATCGATTATGTGAAAGTGTTTTTTTACAGTGTACAATCTAAACTTTGGTAAATAACTTAAATAAGTAAAGACATAAAGCTAGACAGAGACCAGACTGTTTATATTCACACATCAGGCATTTTAAAGCACTCAAAACACCTTAGCAACCACATAGCAACCCCCTGGCAACCATTAACTACACCTCAAAGTTTTGCAAGGATAAGTACTTCTTGCATTTTCTCCAGAGAATGTGAAAATCTAGTCCTAATAATCGACTTTCCAACCTTAATGCTTTTTATAAGACAGAAAATTGTTAAAACCACCACGGCACTCTTCCACATTAGCCTAAGGATGTCAGTGATTGGAGTGTGACGGCAAAATGGAAACTGGCCATTTTCACTGGCTCTGAGACATAACGACACGCTTTCCAATTATCTTGTTGGAAATATAATAGATTCTTTCTACTTTCTCACCACCATTAAGTTTAGTTGTGCTCATCTGGCAGCTAAAATCAACACTGAGAGCTGGTGAGTCCATCAAAAACTCGGTTACAGATGAGTGTAGCATCTTCTTTTTCCCTTACTAAAGCAAGGCTTGTTTTAGAGAGTCCTAATTTCCCATTAAATTATGAGGATGACCTTTGATCTCTCATTTCATCCCATTTGTAATGTACTTACAGTTTATCACAATATCATCAGATCAAGATCGCCATTGTAGCCACATATAAAAACAAAAGCTGTTGTGGTTAAAATAAACAACCAACAGTTGCAACAGTTGAATTAAAATCGGAATTTAATTAATTGAATAAACAATAATTTAAGATTTTGAGTTAGATTTGTATGCATAAGTACACATGAAAATTGATTAATTTCATTCATTAATTTTTCTTCGGCTAAGTCCCTTATTTAATAGGGGTTGCCACAGCTGAATGAACCGCCACCAATTATTCCAGCATATGTTTTACACAGTGGATGCCCTTCCAGGCACAACTGTAATATACTAAGTCTAAGCAAAGTCAGACCTTACTGTCCTAATAGAATTATGATCATATTTTATTTTGGTCAAATAAAATGTAATCTAGAGGCATTTGCCTTTCAAATAAGCCACTTCTGATACCAAATAATCAATTAGAAGTCAAGTTATTATTTGCTGTTCCTAAAACTTGGAAAGAGACAAGACTTTTGTCAGGTAGTGTACACTTATGTCACTAATGTTTTATCATCTAATTATAGTTTTCATCTTGATTACGTCTTGATCAATTTTTGTTATAGATCTTTGAAAGCATTGAAATATAATTATTAGTCAGTATTACTTTACTTTACTTTACTTTACTTTACTTTACTTTACTTTACTTTACTTTACTTTCTTTATTGTCCACAAGTGGGAATTTATCTTTGGCTTCACCACACAACCACATTACACACATCACAGAAAAAAACATTCAACACGGATACATTCAACATTGTCACATATATCACATTAAAAAACACAATTTAAAACCCAATACATAATTAAAACCCGGTATTTAAAATTCTAATGGCACTTGGCACAAAGGACATTTGATACACATTTTTCTTTACTTGAGGTTGCCTAAAGCGTCTTTTTGATGGCAAGAGCTGAAATTTGATATTCAAGGGATGGGAACAATCTTCAACAAGTGAAGTTTAGTTTTAAACTAATTTCGAGAGGAGCATGTGCTCATGATTTACCCAGCTGGTCCACATTAACTAATTATGATACTCCAATCAAAGGATCCCAAATCACTATATATATCCTCATTTCCTTTCTACAACTATCTTCGTCTGGAAGAAACCCCCCCTCCTCCCCTTCTTCCTCCTTTATCCAGAATGGGCGGCACGGTGGCCCAGTGACTAGCACTGTTGCCTCACAGCAAGAATACCAATGGTGCTGGGTCCTCGCTGAGCCATCGGGTATTTCTGTGTGGAGTTTGCATGTTCTCCCCGTGTCCGCGTGGGTTTCCCCCGGGTTCCCCGGTTTCCTCCCACCATCCAAATGTGCTCTATATTATAGATAAAACAAGCCTAAACCTTTTTTTTTATAATGTCTTACTCTCAAGAAGTTCGCCTTGGCCTCAGCAGCGGGGGAGTTTGAGATAGACCTGAGCTCAATCTCCACTCGCCCTGCAAAAGGGGGGGAGCCCTGGGCTCGAGGATCCCTAGAGCTCAGGGCTCTCTCCCGGGACAGCATGCCAAACAAGCTATGTATAAATCATGAGCTAAGTGTGAACTCTTGAAAGATGTGTGCTTTCTGTCTAATTCTCATTAAATAAATTTCATTTGGTTGTTTTTGCGCTTTACCAACAATTGTACTGCCAATTTTTACTACTTTAAACTTTTTTTGGTTTTCCTTAATTGGCAACAGTCCATACCATGCAATCATGTTAAAACTCACAACACTTTCAACCAAGTTCTTGTATACCATCTCAAGGACATCTTGACTCACGCCAAATTGTTGTAACCTCCTAATGAGGTATAATCTCTGCATTGCTTTTTTAAAAATGCACTCTGCATTGGCAGCAAATGTTAATCCACTATCAATAAGTGTTCCTAAATATTTAAAACAGCCAACTGTCTCTATTTCATGTCCCTCAAGGACCAGAGGTTTAAAACCTTGACTAAGCACTAATTTATTTCTGCTAATTATCATCTCCTTGGTTTTATTAAAATTGATCTCCAGTGGACTCTTTTTACACCAATTTTGGAGCAAATTTATATAATTATTGTACAAGGTATCTCCTTCTGTTCCTATTTTAGTCAACCGTCCAACAAGTGCCATATCATCTGCATATTAAAATAACTTAAAACCTGAATCCTGGATCTTAAGTTCATTTGTGTAAAGAGAAAATAGTAAGGGTGATAAAAAATAAATATTCCTATTGTAGAAAATGAATTAGAATTTTTTCAATCCTTATATACAAAGCCTTAAGTTGACTTTAAAAAAGTGCAGCAACCCTGTCTTTGGTCTGGTTTGGTCAGCTGTTGGCAGGTCAATGCATTTTTGTAATCGTTCTAGCCCTAAAAAGCTCTATCCGAATCCGCCTGCTGATGTTTGCCAGGTCTTTGTCTCTCCTACTCAGAGAGCAGAACGTATTTGACAATAAAATGTTACTCAGCTTTAAATGAACTGACAAAAACTAATTGAACTGTTTCATCAGCAGTATTGGAATGAGACCATAAAGTAGAGACTGACAATAAGATGCAATTATTGGCGTGTGTGTGTGCGTGTGTGCACGAGCTCAATCAACATCAGTATTCTATCCAGACGCCATAATGGATGTAATGTAGCATATGGCCACTGAGGCATGTGTTTGCTGCACTCGATGTGTCTGATAAACAGAGCGCTGGAGATGAGACTCTCCTAAGAGCTTTTCCTAGCCATCAGTCAAGGAGAGACATTAAAACACTAGGCTAGGTATGAGCAGACTCAAATGGCTGACGTGGAGTCAGTCTCCACCATCTTCATTTCACTTGTGGTCAGCTAAATAAGTCATTTGGAAGTTATTATTATGCCAGTTCTGCTTGAAAAGATGTCTCAAAAAGGTATCTATTAAAAATGCAAATGAAAAATATATACAGTTAAAGTCAGAATTATTACCGCCCTGAAATATTAGACTTACTGTTTATTTTTTCCCCAATTTCTGTTTAACAGAGTGAAGATTGTTTCAACACATTTCGAAATATAATAGTTTTAATAACTCATTTCTAATAACTAATTAATTTTATCTTTGCCATGATGACAGTAAATAATATTTAACTGGATATTTTTCAAGACACTTCTATATAGTCTAAAGTAACATTTAAAGGCTTAACTAGGTTAATTAGGCAGGTTAGGGTAATTAGGCAAGTCATTGTATAATGAAGACAATGAAGACAATCGAAAAAATATATAGTATAAAGGGGCTAATAATTTAAATGTTAAAAAAAATAAAAATTGCTTTTATTCTAGCCGAAAAAAAAAAAAAAAAAAAAAAATATATATATATATATATATATATATATATATGACTTTCTCCAGAGGAAAAAAATATTATCAGACATACGGTGAAAAATTCCTTGCTCTGTGAAACATCATTTGGGAAATATTTAAAAATATGACGTATATGAACCATGGCATGGTTGTTGGTTCCAGATGGGCTGGTCTGAGTATTTCACAAACTGCTGATCTACTGGGCTTTTCACTCACAACCTTCTCTAGGGTTTACAGAGAATGGTCCGAAAAGAGAAAATTTCCAGTGAGCGGCAGTTCTGCGGGCACAAATGCCTTGTTGATGCCAAAGGAGAATGGCGAGACTGGTTCGAGCTGATACTCTCAGAAATAAAGGTACAGGAGCTGTCACTGGGGCGGTACCTTTTCAAAAGATACATATTTGTACCTAAAGGGTCTATAATGGTACCTTAAAGGTACTTTTTAGGTACTTTTTGGTTCTAAAATGCACCTTTGAGGTACCACTGTGGACTCTTTGGTTACAAATATATCAATTTTGAAAAGGTACCGCCCCAGTGACAGCTCCTGTACCTTTATATCTGAGAGTGTAGAAAGGCAACAGTAACTCAAAGAACCCCTTGTTACAACTGATGTCTGCAGAAGAGCATCTCTGAATGCACAACACGTTGAACCTTGAGGTGGATGGGCTACACTAGCAGAAGACCACTCCGGGTGCCACTTGTGTCAGCTAAGAACAGGAAACTGAGGCTACAATTCACACAGGCTCACCAAAATTAGACAATAGAAGATTTTCAAAAAACGTTGCCTGGTCTGATGAGTCTCGATTTCTGCTGTGACATTCAGATGGCGGGGTCAGAATTTGGCATCAACAACATGAAAGCATGGATCCATCATGCCTTGTATCAATGGTTCAGGCTGGTGGTGGTGGTATAATGGTGTGGGGGATATTTTTTTGGCACACTTTGGGCCCATTAGTACCAATTGAGCACCGTGTCAACGCCACAGCCTACCTGAGTATTGTTTCTGGTTTCTTTGACTTGAAAATGAGTTCACTGTACTCAAACGGCCTCCACAATCACCAGAACTCAATCCAATAGAGCATCTTTGGGATGTGGTGGAACGGGAACTTCGCATCATAGATAAATACGACAAACCTGCAGCAAATGCGTAATGCTATCATGTCAATATGGACCAAAGTCTCTGAAGGAATATTTCCGGTGCCTTGTTGAATCTATGTCATAAAGGATTAAGGCAGTTCCGGGGCCCTACCCGGTACTAGTAAGGTGTACCTAATATATTGGCCGGTGAGTGAATTAAGATATACAAAGAAAAGATACGATGATTAATGTAAAGAGTTGTGAAATAGGTGTAATAAATCTGATTTTAAATCACGACAAATAAAAACATTTGTTACTCTGACTGGGTAACCAGACACCATTTTCAGCAAAAATGAAAAAAAGCCCTAAACAACAACATTTTGAATGAAATGTTAACAGACCTTAATAGAATAAAACAAACACTGACATATTAACCTATTTAACATCCATCATCCTTTAATAAAACTAGTGTCTAGGTCTCACGATTTAAAACACGATTTCTAGAGTCCTCCTTTAAAGAAACTTTTTAATGAGATATAAAATAAGTGAATTGTCTACGGACACCTTTAAAACCTGCATCTCGGCAACTGTATCCATCACCATCTGTGCAAAGTACAAGCAAAAAAAAAAACAACTCCTGCAAAGGTAGACTGTGAACAGTGTAGATCCAGCAGGGGCCTGCATGCATGGTCCTCTCTGAATACATCAATACTTGCCTACTGGGGACGGAGCAAGAAGAAACTGTGTAATGCATTTCTGCCTTATTAAAGTTATAAATGAGCGCCGCCGCCTGCATGTCAGTTCAGACTTATTCGCTGGCTGAGCATACATCAATTACACTATTTGGAGCATTTAAACAGGTGTGCCGCTAGCCTCTTTAGGAGACTTTGCATGCACCTGTTTTAGCGTCTCGCATCCGTCTGTTGATTCACAACATGCTGTATTGTTTGCAACTTTAATAACCGCATAATGTTAGCGGAAACAAGCAGGCTGTCGAGAAATGAATGAATAAATAAAGCGGTTACGCCTGCTTCAGTACAACAAGTATGGCGTATTAGATTATAAAAAAAGGAGGTTATTGAGGCTGTAGAACTAAAAAGCATATAATATAAACATGTCAAACAATATGGCAGCTTTATTTCTTTTTGGTGCAGTGGGTAGCACGTTCGCTTCACAGCAAGAAGGTCGCTGGTTCGAATCTCGGCTGGGTCAGTTGGCATTTCTGTGTGGAGTTTGCATGTTCTTCCCGTGTTCGTGTGGGTTTGATCCGGGTGCTCCGGTTTCCCCCACAAGTTCAAAGACATGCGATACTGGTGAATTGGGTAGGCAAACTTGTCCGTAGTTTATGTGTGTGAATGAGAGTGTATGGGTGTTTCCCAGTGATGGGTTGCAGCTGGAAGGGCATCCGCTGCGTACAACGTACTGGATAAGTTGGCGGTTCATTCTGCTGTGGTGACCCCAGATTAATAAAGGGACTAAGCAGAAAAGAAAATTAATGAATGAATAAAAACAAGGCGATGCAGTGGCACAGTAGGTAGTGTTGTCACCTCACAGCAAGAAAGTCGTTGGTTTGATTCTTGGCTGGGTCAGTTGGCATTTCTGTGTGAAGTTTGAATGTTCTATCTGTGTTGGCGTGGGTTTCCTCCAGGTTCTCCGGTTTACCCCACAAGTCCAAAGGCGTGCTATTGGTGAATTGGGTAAGCTAAATTGTCCATATTGTATGTGTGTGAATGAGAGTGTATAGGTGTTTCCCAGTGATGGGTTGCGGCTGGAAGGGAATTTGGTGCATAAAACATATGCTGGATAAGTTGGCAGTTCATTCCACTGTGGGGACCGCTGATTAATAAAGGGACTAAACTGAAAAGAAAATGAATGAATGAATAAATTAATAAGTTAATAACCTATTTCCTACATGTTGTCCCAACACAAATTGATTGTGTGGAACCCATACATTTTATGCAGTGCACAATAAATTGTACTTTTAGTGTGTCTATTTTTATATTTAGACTAAGTAATCAGTAATCAGTTGGCGTTTCTATGTGGAGTTTGCATGTTCTCCCTGCCTTCGCGTGGGTTTCCTAGATTAATAAAGGGACTAAGCCGACAAGAAAATTAATGAATTTATAATCAAATGTTTATAATGAAATAATTAATAAGATCAACATCCTAAATAATGTAATATACTTTTCTTTTGTTAAACTTTCAATGCACTTTCTATTTATGAAAAGAAATTATAGTCTGATATTTGAGAAAATATAAGGGTTCACTGACTTTATTTATTCTTTCACTGTTTTTTGAAAAAGAAATTGTACCGAACTGTAAACTACCTTAAATACGTCCTTAAATACGTTGCATAACTTGCTGTAGCAGAAATAAAGAAAAACAACGCGATAAAGGGGTTTCATGTGGTGAAAACGAGTTTTTGTCCTACCATCTTCGACAGTGATGGTTACTACCTTAAATATGTTAATTTTTTTCGTATTCAAAATTAAGCGATTTTCACTGGCGTCAAGCAGGAGAGTATGCAAAATCCCTTCTTGACACTAGATGGCGCTACACAACTTTAAGCTTCTGACACCCGCTTATAATACAGAAGAAGAGGAGGAAAGGAAGTTCACACGCTTGTTGTTAAAGTTACTGTTAAGTCGAACAAGCATGGATGGTTCAAGCAGCAGCGTCAGCTCTAGCAATGAGCAGCTCCACGTTCATATCGCCTCAGGGCATTTTCTTCAATGTGCTGTCGCATTGACAGTTTTGCGTTTGAGCGCCTCCAAGTGCTGTTTACTGTAACTTCAGCAGCCAGTCTGATGCCAATCGGTGGAGAAGGTTTTGACGCGGCGCTTCAAAACGAAACAAAAAAAAGAGCATGAGGCGTTTTTTAAAAATTCCGCTTTTGCACCTGGAGTTTTACGCGTTGGTGTGAACGATTACATTGACGACCTTTATTTAGTCAACGTTAGTCAGCGTTAAACGTCGACGGAAAACGTGAGCAAAAAAACGACTCGGTGTGCATTGGCCTTAAGCCAGAGTAAAATGAAGGGATGAATTATTTTCTGTAAAGCTGCTTCTGGCCACGACACGTTCACACCTAAATGGTTGTATGAGACGTGTTAAGGTATTATATGCAGCATCCTTGATTTTTGATTTCTCTTTTTTTATTATATTCTGTACAGCTCAAATAATTGTTCTGTTTTTTACTGCTGTCATTAAAAGAAACAAATTAACACCATGACTCCTTGTGTCGGTGTCAGTCTGAACAGTGTACGCCTGTACCACATGTCTTTGGACTGTGGGGGAAACCGGAGCACCCAGAGGAAACCCACACGAAGGCAGAGAGAACATGCAAACTCCACACAGAAACGCCAACTGAGCCGAGGTTCGAACCAGCGACCCAGCGACCTTCTTGCTGTGAGGCGACAGCACTACCTACTGCGCCACTGCCACGCCCCTTACTAAACATTATATACAATATTATCACTTTTAATCCACTGCCTCAACAAACATTCCCGAGTGTATTCAAAGCAGTCTGGTGCTCAAAAAAGGGTTATACATATTTCACTGCATATACATTTTCTTTATTTTATGTAATAATTATTTGGAAAATGACTTGCTTTGTTCATTTGCTTTTCAAGTAATTATATCTAAAATTTAGGAACATTTAAATATTTGTGCTGGAAACCAACAGCACAAATATACAGAGAAACAACTTTTTTTCTTTTCTTCCTTTTCTTTTTTTTTTTTTTTGCAGTGCACACCGCAGAGCAGTTTAACATTACCAAAATAAGCTACTTACAGCCTTGGAGTCGGGGGTAAAATATTATCTGAACATCAGCATTACTTATTAATTTGACCATTTATTTCTGGGCCACAACTCCAATATAACATGTCACCTGCTCTCCAACAAGCAAATTGCCTGGGAAGTGTATTGAATTACCCGTTCTCCCCTATTTACCGGAAAAACAGGTCTTATAGAGATAACAAGAAAGGCGATATTTACTGTAGCCTGCAGCCTGGAGATGTCTTTGCCAGCTGGGTCAAGTCTCAAGATGAGAAAAGACACTATAATGTCTGTGTTGCTTTTTAGTTTTGGACTTGGAGTCCTAAAAACCCTCTTTATAATCTTGTACCTTACTTTAAAGTACAGTTATATCGTTAAACAAATTTAATTTTATATTAATATATATTTTTAAGACCATGACACTGAATAATCTTGTCACTCGGTGCATCCAAAACAGTAAACTTCCCTATTATATACTCTGTAAAAAAAACAACACAATATCTCATCAATAGTATAATAGTATAAGGGAGATTATAATGCATTGCTTTGTACAATACTATGACTAACATGACTAATATAGTCATTATTATTGGCGTAAACAGGCATTAACAGTGTAAAAGATGAAGAAATAAGAAAGAGAATAGCCTGGTAGTATAGAGGAACAACATCATTGGATTCCAATTGGCGTTCATACAAAAATTTGACAACCAATGAGAATTCAGCTTTTAATGAACTAGAGATTTTAAATCTACCTAAGCTCAAACTCCCCTCTCACCTTGCAATTGGAGGGAGCCCTGGGCTCGGATATCTTATGAGCTCAGGGCTCTCTTCCGGGACAGCATGCCAAACAAGCTTTATAATCAATCATCAGCTAAGTGTGAACTCGTATAAAGATATTTTTAGAGGAACCACAACGCTTTGAGTTTTGAAACATAGAGGATCCTTTTATAGTACCATGAGCTCTTACATGTCAAAAGAATAAGGGAATTTTGGTTTCTCAGTTTATGACCCTTTGAACAGAGCTGCCATCCCTGCCAACACAGATGCTATATTTAAAATTGCCCCTATACCTTCATTCACTATTCCCTCCATCAGTACATTAGACAACAAATCTACAGCATGTGTTTATTTAAAATATAGTTATTATATATTGCATAGGACATAAATATAGTTGTCATCATTATTAATGTAAACAGACATTAACAGAGTAAAAAGCTAAACAAGTGTATAGAAGTGTCTTTCCTGCCAGCACATAGGAACAACATTATTGAATTCAGTAGCTCACAATGACTACGTTTACATGGACACCAATAATTCGATTTTATTGCGATTAAGACAATACTCTAATTAAGAGTCTACCATGTAAACAGAGATTTTTGATTAATTTAATCAGATTAAGGTCATAATCAAACTAAAGAGAAATCAAATTAAGACATGTGGAGTATGCCGATTGTAGTCGAATGCAGTAACGAAATGCAGTACAGACATGTAAACACCTTAATTAGACTATTAACGTTATGATAGGACTTTTCGCTGCGTTTTGTGACAGGATAGTTCACACACACACACACCCACACACTGTTTGACACTCTCTGCACCTACCAAGTCAGTACATCGTATTATGTAGAGGTTTTTTTATCTTCTTCCATTCAGCTTGGGGTATGAACTTCTATTAAAACAACACCCTTCCTGCAGTTCATAGTTGTATCCAGTATTTGTCACGGGAAGCCTGCATGAATGATTCTGAATGAAAGTGAAAGTGTCTAACTACAGTTAAAGTCAACAAATTAAAAATGAAACACCCGAAATTACATGACACTCCGGTGGTAATGTGAACAGTGTGGTGACGCAATGACGTTAATCGAATTATTTACTTTAACATGTAAAACGGGATCATGAAAGGAACATTCAAAAAGCAACTCATGTAAACACCTTAATCTTATTATTGTCTTAATTAGATTAAGGCAAATAATTTGATTACTGATGTCCATGTAAACGTAGTCACAGAGAGCCAATCAGAATCCATCTTACTTTAATGAGCTTGAGAATTTAAAAAGACAGATGGCAAAAATGCAATGCATGATTACAGTAGAAATAACATTATCACAGATGGTTTTGGCACTAATATAATCATCATTTTTGATGCAAACAGACATTAACAGTGTTAAAGACCAAAGAAGAGTTCAGAAGTAAAGTTTCTGTCCAACAAAGAGGAAAAACTTCATTGGATTCTAATAGCGCTCATTGACAGCCAATTAAAATCAGTGGATGATTTTAGCATAAGGAGCATTATCATAGATGGCTTTGCAACACCAATATTATCATCATCATTATTGATGTAAACAGACATTAACAACGTAAAAAAAACAAAAAAAAGTCCAGAAGTGAAGTTTTTGTCCAACTCAGAGAAAAAACATCATTGGATTCCAATAGCACTCATTGACTGCCAATCAAAATCAGTGGACGAATATAGTATAAAGAACATTTTTATACATGGCTTTGGACACTAATATAATCATCATTATTGATTTAATCTTACTTTAACAGTATAAAAGACCAACAAAGGGTCCAGAAGTGAAGTCTTTGACAAACGCAGAGGAAAAACATCATTAGATTATAATAGCACTCATTGACAGCCATTCAAAATCAGGAGATGATTATAGTATGAAAAACATTATCATACATGACTATAAACACTAATATAATCATCATTATTGATATAAACAGACTTTAACAGCATAAAAGTCAATAAAAAGTCCAGAAGTACAGCCGCAGAGGAAAAACATCATTGGATTGTAATGGCCTGTCACAAAAACATTGACAACCAATCAGAATCTAATTGATTTTAATTGACAACAGAACTGCAGCAATGTGCTTATAGTAAAATATAGTTATCCCAAATTGCTGTAGACATAAATAAAGTTAGCATTCTTGAAGTAAAAAGGCATTAACAGAGTAAAAAATCAAAGTAGTTTTTGTTTTCAATTAAACAAAGCTAAAAAAAAAAAAATGTCTAAAATAAGATAACCTTTTTTACCCAGAAGGCCATAGCTGTGAATTCGCTTCTGTTTGGCAAGCCCGCCAATACAGGTATATGCCTGCTAATATAATGGATCGGTTTCTGAGACCCCCCGATTCAAAGCCTTCAAGTTCAGGGCTTAAACCCAAAAGACGACGATATGATGATCAGTATTTGAATTTAGGATTTACGTGGACAGGATCAGCTGATGAACCACGACCTTTATATGTGGTTTGTCAAGATATTTTGGCTAATGACAGCATGAGACCCGCTAAACTTCCACTGTTTTGACTGGGATGGACAGTTCTTGGATCTGTTCTATTCATATTGAACCATCATCCTAGTTTTAAAAACGTTATATTAAAAGACTTGTTATTACTCTGTAAATAATTGCTCTTTCATGCAAATGATGATAAAAGTGAGTTAACAGTCTGACATCTTTATATATATACTGTATATATATATATATATATATATATATATATATATATATATATATATATATATATATATATATATATATATATATATATGTGTGTGTGTGTGTGTGTGTGTGTGTACGTGCATGTTTGGGAGGAGGGGGCGCCATTGGATAAGTTGTGTCAAAAGGCCCACTGTCTTAGACTTTGAAAAACCCTGATCTAGTAGACTCAGACACTGCTCCAAATGAATCCTAGTTTTTATAAAGCATATAAACAGTTATTCTCTCTATAAAATCCATGTTAACCATTTAGCAACGAAGCTACAGTCACCGGGCAGACAAAAGCCCTACCCATGAAACGAATCCGCGTCTGTTCTGAAGTGAATATGACGTGCGAATGAAGTGGATTTGACGCGTGAATAAAGCGAGTAAACTCTAATGTTGATGCCTCTCTTTATGCGTGAATGTCGTGATTTATCCGTGAGTTCTGTGTCTGGTGTGAACACAGCATTATAGCTCTCATTGACAGCCAATCAGAATCCATCTGACTTCAATAAGCTTGATCGTTTAAAGAGACAGACAAAAACTGCAGTGTATGAATATAGTAGAAATAACATTGCTTCGAACATCAACGCAGTCCTCATTTTAGGTGCAAACAGGCATTAACAGCTTCAAAAGCCAAATAGGAGTTTCAAAGTATAGATTCTGTCCTCCTCTTAGCCAAATAGCATCATTCCACAGGCAGCATTTTGGATCCATGAGCATCTGTCAAGGGCAAGCAGTAAAACACGGGGCCCAGACGTTGTGAGCGAATCTGTCAGACACTTTGCGTCTCGGTGAGATCAGAGAGCAGGTTGATGTGAGAGTTGGCAGAGTAACATGAAGCTTGATCTGAAAGACAAAGATCATAGCTGTCCTTCAAAAAACCCGCAGCAGCATCCGGCGCTCGCAGGGGGGACGAGTCGCTCATCTGCAGCTCCGCAGATGATGAGAGGCCATTGTAAACATAATTATTGCTGCTAATGATAACGGCAGACAGATGATGAGTTTTTTCTCAGCTCATTTACCATTGGCAGCCATGCCAGGTGCACGGAGGGATTCTCATTCTGTTCTAAATAGTGCCGAGTGTTGTTTTTTCCTGCAAAACGTGCAACAAAATTTTGCAGAGGCGAACACTAAATAAACCACAGCGCGTTTGGAGTTGGAAAGAGCCATGAAAAGTGAGGTTCTTGTCGAACAAACTGGAAATGTGTGGAATTATGTGTAAACACATTTAACGGCTGTGATTACTGAGAGAAATGGGCCATTAGAAAGACTTTAACATCATGGTCTGCCTTCAGTGACAGCCTGAGATCAAAATAGAGCTTATTTTCTTTCTATATAGAAGGTCTTATTGTGCATGATTTAGAGGCACATTAAGAATAAAAGGTAAAAGTTCCTGCACACTTTTCAGCAGCTATGTGTTTACTGTTTATTGTGGAATCTGCAACACAGGCTCATTGTGGATATGTACCCCATCTACATTTCTGGAGAGCACAAATTATGTAGCCAGAGGTTTGAGTCCTGTGAAGAACGGTTCCAGAAAGTGGGTAAGACAAAAATAAAAGGCAAAACAATAAAGAACAGGGTGAGAAAATGGTAAGATCTAAAAACTTGGTAAAAATCAGGCAGCTATAAAGGTGTTTCTTTTTCTGGATTGCTTTAGGAAACACTGTCGGATGTGTTTAGTGAAGGTGGTGTGCTGGTCGATTGTTGCTTTTGAAAACACTATTGGTTGGGTTTAGGGAAGAAAATGGGTGGAGGGATCGGCTGGTTGGTCAGTCAGTCAGTCAGTCAGTCAACAGTTGCCTCTGATAGCACATGATTGGCATTTGCGAGAGAAATTTGAGATCTGAAAAAGCGTACACAGCGATCACAGAATTCGCGAAAACAAAAGCTGCAAAAAAGCGTACCTCACATTATTATGAAAATCTCGATTTTTCTTTTTTCAGGGTAATAAAAAGTTCAGTAATTATTTGAAATGTATTTTTGCTTTCAGCAATTTAATGCATCTTGCTGAAAACTTTTATTTTACTTCAATTAATAAGGTAGTGATTAATCAATGACTTTAACATAAAATTATTACAACTCTTATATGTTTATTCATTTTCTTGTCGGCTTAGTCCCTTTATTAATCTGGGGTCGCCACAGCGAATGAACCGCCAACTTATCCAGCATGTTTTTTACGCAGCGGATGCCCTTTCAGCCGCAACCTATCTCTGGGAAACATCCACACACACATTCACACACACACACTTATACACTATGGACAATTTAGCCTACCCAATTCACCTGTACCACATGTCTTTGGACTGTGAGGGAAACCGGAGCACCCAGAGGAAACCCACACGAAGGCAGGAAGAACATGCAAACTCCACACAGAAACACCAACTGAGCCGAGGTTCGAACCAGCGACCCAGCGACCTTCTTGCTGTGAGGCGACAGCACTACCTACTGCGCCACTGCCTCGCTCTAACTCTTATTTGTATGATTTTATTTTTTATTTAAATATATTTATTTTTTTAATTACAAAAATCTCTGTGGAGAAAACCAACGCAACCCCTACCCCCCACACAAAATATAACATTAATTAAAATTAGGAACAGAAGGCAAAAAAAAATCTATTAAAAAATTACAACAGTTACTCAATATTTAACTCAAATCATAATAAATAATTAGCTTTTAGTTTTAACATTTAAGAGCTAATAAACAATTCTTTTTTATTATTCATTTATTATTATTTTTACAATATATTTTTGTGGAAATCTTGTTTTTTTTTTTCTTTCTTAGGGTTCAAAAGAACAGCATTTATTTAAAATGTACTAATAATTTTTTTTTTACATTATTTATCAATTTAATGCATCTTTGTTGAAAAGTATATGTTTATTTTATTAAATAAAGTATTGAATAACCAATGTCTAATATAAAATTATGAAAAGTAACGTTTATGGAATAATTTTCAATTAAATTCAAGTTTATTTGCACAGCGCATTTTACAATAATTAATGTTTCAACGCAGCTTTACAAAAGGTGCACATTATTGCATTACAATCAAATTAATTAAAGTTACAAACAAATATAAATTATTATATACCAACAACCTGCAATTTCATTGCATATAGGGGATGTATATGTTTTGTCCTTGAAGGTGCACCATCACTTCATCTGTTTAATTTAATAATAATAATGATAATCATAATAATAACAACAACATATAATCATTTAAGTTTTTTTAATGTAATTATTATCATATGTTTCATGTGATATTTATATTCGGATGACTGTATGGACTTACACATTATACTTCAGAAACCCCCACTTCTCACGATCAAGCCCTTCTAAAATGCATCAGAAGTAAAAACAGATCGCAAGTGGCATTTCATGACGACTTTAAAGTTTTCAAAGTGCTGTAGAAACAGAATCTGTGAAATAAGCAGCGCAATCTTTCAGCCTGTAATACCATATACCCAAGGCACTGCGTTATTTGTTGCGAGGCCTGTGCTCTTGCACACTTTAATATTGCGTTATTATTTCATCTCAGCCTTGAGATAACACAAGAAGAAAAAAAAATCTTTATTTTATTTTATGGGATTAACCGTGCGCTTTCAGGGGCGTCTGGAGGTGTCTGTTATGTTTCGTTTTATTAGTGAATTATTTAGACAACACTCAACGGTAACGCCAAGGACAGAGACGCCGCTTGGAGAGCCCTGCTGGCTTTTCCATTCGCCTTCTTCATTCACTTTACTTAATTTGGTTTGGTTCTCTGAAACCGCAGAAAAAAAAAAAAGAAATTCACTATCGTTCTCGCTCGGATGGCACAGCAGAAAGGGGTGTGGTAACTGATTTCCCAGCGGGCCGAGCATGCCGAATTGGAACATAATGATAAAGAAATATCACAACATTAAGAGTGTGGAGATTTGAAAATGGATTTGGGATGAGGAGCGAAAGAGACGCAGAAAAGAGCTTGACGTCTGAGCTGTTATAACTCGACGGCCCCGAGGTCAGATCTTCCACAATATTAAACACATGATTCATGTATTGATGTCATATTTACAAGATCTAATTTTCGGTTAAAGATTCGCTCTTTATATTGCAATGGGGTGCCATTATTCTTCTTGCGAGTTACATTCTGTGGGAAAAAGCTCCTGTTAATGCTGAAATCGAAAGCGATTCGTTTGGTTTTTGAAAACCATCAGTCATGCGTACGTGTTATTTTAGAGTATTTGGTTTTGGTTTGGTTGATCTATGACTATAGTGAAAAGAATCGTTTTGGGAACTGAATCTGAGTCAGTGAAAAGATTTGATTCTTTCATGAGGATCGAAAGACCACAAGGGTGTATTGTTGCCTGCCTATTTTATTTTAATATTTTCCAGCAGTGCTAGTTTTGGAAGTGTTTTTCCTGTTCATTTTGTTCCTGCCAAAAACATATTGGTGCAAATTGAAAATGCTTTATAATAATTATTTAATATTTTATTTTATAGTGGAAAGTGGGTCACAAAGTAACAATTTTTTTTTTTTTTTTTTTTTTTTTACAAAGTAATGGTGTTAGACAAAGCAACACATAAGCCTCTCCTTCAAATGAGCACTGGTTGTATGAGCGCCGGACCTATGGTTTCTGTGCAGTATTGCCAAAAGTGCCAAGAGTAAAAATGTTACTATTTACCCCACCTACGGGGCAAGTTGTAACAGACGGAGGGTTAAGTTAGTCGTGACATTCATTCATTCATTTTCTTGTCGGCTTAGTCCCTTTATTAATCCGGGGTCGCCAAAGCGGAATGAACCGCCAACTTATCCAGCACGTTTTTACGCAGTGGATGCCCTTCCAGTCGCAACCCATCTCTGGGAAACATCCACACACACTCGCACACACAACGGACAATCTAGCCCAGGGGTCTCAAACTCAATTTACCTGGGGGCCGCAGGAGGCAAAGTCTGGGTGAGGCTGGGCCGCATAAGGCATTTCACAAAAAAAAGTCCTCAAAGGTCATTATTAACAGTTTTAATTATTTCTTCTGGACATGAAGTGTCCTGAACATTAATAGAACATTGAGTGAAGATTATGAACAGTTCTTCTGAACATGGCATCTTTTGCCTACTTCTTGCTGCCAGAGACTTGACAGCGCTTCTTCTCACAAATCTGAACCACATTTGGCTTTAGAGTGGAAGCAGTTGAGACCCTCAGTATGGCTTGAAGATGATCATCATTAAGTCTAGACCTGTACTTTGACTTATTGAAGTCCTAGGGAAAAAAGTGGGGGTACTCACTCAAAACTTCCATTCCCTCACCTAAAAAAAAGGCGTATATATGTATAAATAAAACACCCCCACCCCACTCCAGTCACATCAGTCTGTACCAGTCTGTATCTACCTATAATATCAACACAAGATGCAGGGCAGGCACGTGCACACATAGGGCTCAACCTGTGCAGAGCACATGCCCTTTTTAGTCTTGCATAGAAAGTGCTCTTCCAAAATGATCAAAAGTGCCCCCGCGACGCGACACACCCTCGGTCCCGCCCTTCAGTAGGCGCGCGATAACACCGCTCTTGAGTACTGCGCGACAACACAGCTGATCAGAACGCGCGCGACAACGCGCATTGAGTGACAAGCGCGCTGTGTATGGATAGAATCAGCGGAGCGGGGAGCGCTCTCTCTCCCCGCTCCGCTGATTCTGTCAGAGTACAGCGGTCGGCGCGGGCCACAAAATATTGCACTGAGGGCCGCAAATGGCCCGCAGGCCGCGAGTTTGAGACCCCTGATTTAGCCTATCCAATTCACCTGAACCGCATGTCTTTGGACATGTGGGGGGAAACTGGAGCACCCAGAGGAAACCCACGCGAATGCAGGGAGAACATGCAAACTCCACACAGAAACGCCAACTGAGCTGAGGTTCGAACCAGCGACCTTCTTGCTGTGAGGCGACAGCACTACCTACTGTGCCACTGCTTCGCCCGGTTAGTTGTGACACATGCTTAAAAAGGCAGATTTCACACAATTAATTTAAATTCAGTTTAATCTAAATAGTATATTTCATCAGTACTTAACTAAATTTACTTTTATTCTACTTAGCCCCATATGTTCATTTATTTGTCTATTGAATCATTTGCTTTTTTTGGGTGACACGGTGGCGCAGTAGGTAGTGCTGTCGCCTCACACCAAGAAGGTCAATGGTTCGAGCGTCGGCTGGGTCAGTTGGCGCTTCTGTGTGGAGGTTGCCTGTTCTCCCCGCATTCGCATGGGTTTCCTAAGGGTGCTCCAGTTTCCCCCACAGTCCAAAGACATGCAGTACAGGTGAATTGGGTAGGCTAAATTGTCAGTAGTATATCAGTGTGAATGAGTGTGTGTGTTTACCAGAGATGGGTTGCAGCTGGAAGGGCATCCGCTGCGTAAAACATATGCTGGATAAGTTGGCGGTTCATTCTGCTGTGGGGACCCCGGATTGATAAAGGGACTAAGCCGACAAGAAAATAAATGAATGAGTTATTTGCTTTATTATACATCATCATAAAATGCATTTATTTGCATTAGTAAAAATAATTTGTATTTTTCTCCATTAAAATATTTTCTATTAAAATACAGTTTTAATATAAAATGTTTCCAACATTACACTCAAAAATAAAAAAAAATATTTTGTTCAGTTAATTGGTGTCCAACAGTGTGTGTGGCTAATTTGTAACACCCTGTTACAACTAACCCTGCTGTGTTGTGTTTTCCTCAAAACTGGCAATCAGTTACTGTGTTTTTTACATCTTTCAAAATGGTTCCATCTTTTAGCCAAGAAGATGGCAATATAGGATTTTACGTGCATACTTTCACAGATTTTTTTTTACATAAAACATAATATAGAGTATAATAAAAATACTTTTATGCTGCAAAAGTGTTTCTCTTCCAAATTTCGGCAAACTTTTTCAATAATTGGCAGGAAGTTGTCTGCCGACACTGGTGAAAACCTCAGGAGCATGCCATGGTTAACCCTGAGCAAATACCTTAAAACTCTGTGTTACATTTTACCCTGCGTTACTTTGTGCCCTGTGCTCCCCTAGTATTAAGTAGTTGTGTGAGACTTTGTAAATTTAACCCAGTAACTTAAATTTTACAGCTAAAAAGACAATTAAATAACCACATTTTATCGACAGTAAAACTTTGAGTTGAGGGCATCTTTTTACCAGCGTTGCCATGACAACACAGTAGCCCTATTGCAAGCAGCAGGAACAAGTACACTAATTAATACTAAATAGAAGATCATAGTAATCATTTATAATTTTATTTTATAGGATTAAGTAATTGTGTGAGTCTGTAAATTTTACTCGATAACTTAAATTATATACTGATAAAAAAAACACATGTCAATTAAATAACCAAAATTTAATTTCAGTCGAGGAGAATTGCTTTACCAGCATTGCCATGCCCATATCGCCATTGCAAGCAGCAGGGACAAGTATACTACATAGAATTGTACTGTCAGCACATGTTTTGAGCATTTGCTTTTCTGGTGAGCGTGTTTAGTTTGTGTATAGATAATTATATAAGTACATGAGTGGAAGGATCCAGAATACTGAACTATTTTGAACTTTGCCGCTCTTGTGCTTTGGTTGATGCAGCAATAAAACACACTTGAAAACCAATGAAAATGTTGGTGACTACTGTGTATTTAAGGCTTTAATTGGGGAAAGAACTACAATAAAACATACTGAATGACAAAAATGCAATAAATATAATTCAATTATTCTTTTTGTGTTGTCAGTTATAACTACTATATATTTTTCATGTTTATTCAGCCTGCCCTGATCTTGTAAGGAAACTTAACTCTTTTATGTTTAGTCAGTTCAGTGGCTAATTCATATTATTTTCTCCGACTGTCTGTTTAGTTATTTGTAGTTTATTTATAAGGACTACATTTCCCACCATTGGGGAATTAGCAAATCATACTAAATTGGATGAATGAGATCGTACAAATTCATATTTAAGAGCTATTAAATCAGTTCCGAATTGCTTTGAGAGGCGTTGGTTTGTTGCATATTATGTATTTATACAAATAATATGTTAATTTGAGAACCATATCAGAGGCTGATTGTCTCGATTAGAGCTGCAACTAACGATTATTGATAATCGATTATTTGGCAGATTATTTTTCCGACTAATTGATTAATCACGTAAACTTAATACTTTTCAAATTTCACATTTTGCTTATTATAACTATATAAAAATGTAAATCAGAGTATTATTTATTTATTAAAGGATACTTTTAAAAAAATGCAAAAGTCACATATCGAGTTTAATGATCTTTAATTTTGACATTTTAAACCTTAAATAAAAAACAAAGTTTGTTTTTGAACAGTTTATTTTGTTGAAATATCGAGATTATAAATAATAAATAATAAATGTTTCTTTTCGAAACAGAGGTAGAAATCAGATGAAACTTGCTGAAAACCACAACATTGACTAAATTGTTTGTTGATTTTAAATATATGGCGTCTCACTCTCTTCAGACCGTTTAATTTAAGCCAATCAAAAGTATTGCCATTCAATTATCCATCACTAATAGATCGTGAGGTGATTGCGCAATACAATGCTTCAATATTGATATTTATCGGTTTTATTAAGTTGTTGTTTTGCAGTCTAGTTTCAATTATTACTTTAATAGGAATGGGTAGGGCCAAAGTGTTTTTTGGCGCACTTTGCTCACTGTGATTGTCTGATTGGTGGAATTTTTTGAACAGCATCATGGGAGATTATGTTTTAAGCATGATTTCCGGAATTTTGCAGGGACATTTTTGTTATACTTGTGTCCTAAAATGATTTTTTATTTTATTTTTTTTTTATTTCAAGAACCATTGGACATGCACAATCCTGGAGGGACTGAGTAATATACCTGGTTCACTAATGTTGAATTAATGTCATTGGATTGGGTTAAAAATCAATTAAGAAAACCTCGAACAGGTCTGTCTTTAAAGGTCATGGTTTAAAATGCGTTTTCCTATGGTGAAAACTAGACTGTTGTAAATGAAACATTATAGGCAGGTTAATAAATTGACAAGTACTAATACAATACCGAATATTTACTTACTAGAAATGGTATTAGAAGTGATGAAGTTGAGGTTGTCTCAGGAGACAGGATTGGATACAGATGTTTTTTGTTACCTTTCTACTTCCTTATTTTCATTGTTTAGCCAAATGTCATATAGTTTCTGTCAGCAGTGTCATACTCTAAATCATTATGTCAACATTATGACAGTCAGCCATCGTAGTCAATGCCCGATGACTTTCGCCCGTGCTACTTTCACACATTAAAATGCAAAAAGGCCTAAAAGGTGCTCCGGAGCGAAAATAAAAAGTGCCCTAATTCCTGTTCAAAAGGTCGTGGTGATGAGTTATTGGGGAGTAAGCACCTGAAAGCTATTCCCTTGTTAGATTTGACAGAGAGGCTGTCATTTCTCCCTTTAAAAATAGTGGGGAGTAATAAATGGTCATTTGTGAATGGGTTCGCTACCGGCAGAAAGAGCGGCGCAGCTCTGCCTGCCTCCTGTGAGAGTTTAACACGTGAAATATTGTCCCCGTTGTCAGATGAGCACTAGACGTTTTTGTCGAGATCAGCGGAAAAAAAGCACCGTTGAAGTTTCTCCATGACTTATTATTAGCTGTTCTGATAATTAATTAACAGGCCACTTTTAAGTCAATGTGAAATGACATTAACAACACTTATTTCCATAAAGTGACACTTTTGTGAAGAAAAGTGGGGCAGGGCTTGGTTTTATTTACTAAGAACTGAGAAGTGGATTCATGAACGAGTTGTCATTTTATTTTAATGAATCATAAGCATGGCGGCCAACAGTTATGGCCAGTGAAATCAGCAATATACATTAAAATATGAATGTGAACTGATGAAATGGATACCTTGCATCTGCCCTTTGGAAATAAACATCTGCCAAGTGCATTACTGCAATCATAAATGGCAGCTTTAATGTCATTTTGATTGTAAATAAAATGCAATGCATTAATATGAAACATTTGGAAAGGATATGAGGAGTAAGTAAAGGTTATGCAAACATACTGAGCATATGAATGGGCACGTAACAGTGTTTACAGTGGTAAAATCTCAGTGTTCATGGGTCTATTCATGATCTGTTCTTTTTGTTACCACTTTTCCACTTTCCCTTCTGTCATTATATATATATATATATATATATATATATATATATATATATATATATATATATATATATATATATATATATATTAGGGGTGTCAAAATTAATTGTTTCTTCGGTGCACCGCGATGCAGAGGCGGACAATAAGGTATCGGTTCAGTAATAATCATAACCGGTTATTATGTACTGACGTCATTTATCTCCTATGCGCTCTGTCGTGAGGGTGGCGAGCGCGGGTATTTATAACACTCAGCCAACTCAGGGCCGGCCCGTGGCATAGGCACCAAAGGCAAATGCTAAGGGTGCTGTATATCCAGGGGGGCGCCAGAAAGGAGCGCGCTTCAGTTGGTTTTGTTTTTGATTTTCCTGACAAACATTCAGTGATTGACGGCATTAACTCAAAAACCTCTTACCCTAAAAAGATCTAAAGTGTGTTTCCTACAAAAAGACAAAGCTGGATATGTTTCACAGCTGTCTTTTCATTTTTTTCGCTCGATATTACGACCACTGCTCCGTTTAAGCCCTTGCAATATTTGTTTAGCCGGGAGAGCTCGCGCTGAGAGGAGCTCTCAGCAAGGGACTGTCGGAAAAGTGCTTCTTTTTTTTCGTGTTTTTTCGTTTTTCTGCTCCGCTCAGCGCGAGCTCTCCCTGTTGCGAGGGCTTAAGTGTGTGCGTGTGTGCGTGCGTGCGTGTGTGCGTGCGTGTGTGTTTGTTTGTTTGTTTCTTTGGTGCTGTCTATGTTTGTGTATGTGTTTGAATGAGAGACAGTGTGGTACTGTGTGTTTATACAGACAGCTTGTTATAGCCTCCCCCCAAAATATAACACTGTATTGGAAAGCATCGTCAATGCACCGTGATGCACCGAGATATCGAATTGAACCGAATCGAAGGCATGATAATCGTAACCGAACCAAACCGTGAGACCAGTATAGGTTCACACCTCTAATATATATATATATATATATATGAGCAATATCACACGAGCAGCAGTGCGATATGGCTGTATATCGGCACTGGTGGGAGGCGTGCGATGGATTAGTGCCCCCACCAATGCCGATGTACAGCCATATCGCACTGCTACGAGTGTGATATTGCGTTTATACAACAGTTTGACGGCATAATTGTGTATATAAAAACAAAATCAAACACAGAGAGTTTCAAAAACCCTTTTGTAAGTGGAACTACTTTCTTCCACATTGGATTCAAATCATAAGCTAACAGTTAAACAGTTGAGCAAGCATCTTTTAAACTTTAGATCTGGAGTAAATCATTATGTCAACATTATGTCAACATTATGACAGTCAGCCATCGTAGTCAATGCCCGATGACTTTCGCCCGTGCTACTTTCACACATTAAGATGCAAAAACGCCTCTCTGCTTTTTGCTGGCTGTATGTGGGCGGAGTAATACACAAAGGGTAAAGAGGCTGTTGGAGAATATTGCACAGCTATCAGCCAATTAGATTTGAGAACCAGACAGAACTGTTATCTATCTATCTATCTATCTATCTATCTATCTATCTATCTATCTATCTATCTATCTATCTATCTATCTATCTATCTATCTATCTATCTATCTATCTATCTATCTATCTATCTATCTCTCTCTCTCTCTCTCTCTCTCTCTCTCTCTCTCTCTCTCTCTCTCTCTCTCTCTCTCTCTCTCTCTCTCTCTATATATATATATATATATATATATATATATATATATATGTATGTGTGTGTGTATGTGTATATATCAATGTGGAAAAATATGTGAGCATTTGAAAAGTCTGGATTACCTGGGTTTGTTAAGTATGCTTTGAAAATATTAATGTTTGCTTTATTCTATAGAGGCCTAAGAACATATCCTTTAATTTTTAAATAAATTTTTTGTTATTTTTTTTCATAATTCATTTTTTACTTATTTAATTCATTTTCTTAAAAGTCAATGGGGTATATATATATATACTATATATATATATATATATATATAGTAGAATCTGGCTATTTATAGAAACTTCTGCTATAAAATTTAGAACTATCGGTTAAATGGCATCCATATTCAAATTCAGCCTCCTGCAGTGGTGTAATTGGCAGTGTGGCTCTTACCCAGGTGCCTCAGCTGAGCATATTCAGATGCTCCAGACTCGAGCATCAATGTGACAGTTTCAGGTGGAGAACACTATTATTAGTTTACCTCTCAGCCATGGCATTTTATCACTGTTGCATCTGATGGTCTTGCTGCTTTAAAAAAGGAGAGGAAGCCGTGCATCTCAATCCGCCCGTTCATATTTCATAGGGCACGGTGTCATAAATACAGGCAGCACAGATGACCTGAGCTATTAGTTACACACCTCCAATGAGCGTCCGACAGTTTGTCTCTGGCAGGGACACGTTTTTCCATGAAGTCACGAGGAACAGGATCCTAGATTTGTTGAGAAATATTGTGCACTGCCAGTGGCAAGCAGATAATACAAACCTTATTAAACCCTATTCAGCCTTATTCAAAAACGAGGCTGTGAGGGATAAATGTCTATTTTTCATTTACCACGGCATATGGATGTCAGTCATCTAGTCGTCAAAACTCAAAATATATCATTTTACAAATTTCTTACACTCAAAAAATAAATAATTGGTGTAACTTAAAGGGTTAATTCACCCAAAAAATTAAACTTCCTTTATTGATTACTCAATCTCATGTCATTTTAATCTCATTAGACCTTTGTTCATCTCCAGAATACAAATTAAGGTGTTTAGATGAAATCCTGGAGCTCTCTCATCCTCCATAGACAGCAATGGTCCATTAAAAGGAGCCAAAAACATTATCGAAACATAAATTGTAGAGTCCAATTATTCTTATTTGTCTGAAAACTACCTAATTTAACTTTTTATTAGAGGGTGAATCAATTTGTAACTTTTTAATGTAAGTTTTTGACTCTTTTAAATCATAAAACACTAATATATTTGCAGATATTTAGGTAATATGGTAAGCAAACATACTTGTTTATCTGAAAAAAACAATGCTGCAGTTAGAAAATGTGTTTTCCGTGTCAGAATGTCTGCCTTTGTTTTGGTCCGTGTCATCCTACCCCCATGATTGCTTTTGTTTGTGTCTTAAATCTTGCAAACTACACATGCATCATGTCATTGTCGGAAGGGTCAGGTTAAAAAATCCAGCCTGATCTCACAAGAAAACGTAAGTATTTTACGTTTTGCCAGTTTAAAGTTCAGTCGTACGAAATGGTACGATTTTAAAAAGGAGGCGTGGCACCTGACCCCAACCCTAACCCCAACCGTCATTGGGGGATAAGCAAATCGTACTAAATTGTACGAATTAGATCGTACGATTTCATACGAATTAGCCACTAAATGAAAAAGTTACGAATTGACGTGAGATTGTGTTGAAAAAATCATACATAGCGCACCTTCAATATTTGCAACCCAGTCTCATCAAAACATATGCACCTTAATCTACATTTTTGCGAAAGGTAAAATATGTTGCTTTGGGTAGATTTTCATACATGTTTTAATGACAAATCCACTAAAGTGCGCTGTTTACATATGTTACTCAGGGAATGTTTTATTGTATGTTTCAGATACACATCCTTCTTTTACGTTCGAGGCTTAAACCTGAGGATCTGCGTCACAAGGACAACGTCATACAAGGTGAGCTACTGAGCAAACTGACCACAACAGAAAAGTTGTCCATATAGAGATAGATAAGTTTGTAATCCCTTTGATTACAAATCATAGACACTGTTCAATTGTTTTGCATTATTTATTTGGTGTTGTGCAAAGAACTGCATGAAACCAACCCTTTATATATAATGTTGCTTTCATTAGTGTGAAAAGGAAAAAAAGTTGTTGCTGTCATACTGCCCCCTAGTGTTCATTTCACCTAGAAAATGCAGTCAAATGTGTGTTGAAGTACGTTTTTGTGGTTTCACCTTATTAATTTAAGGATTTTTTAAAAAATGGCTCAGTATTTACTAAATATATGTATAAATACTATACATCAATCAGTAAATATAATGTCACCTACAATTTATTTTTTAAAATGCTTTACAGGCAAATATAATGTAATGTAATGTAATGTAATGTGTGTATTTATACAGCGCATTTATTGTGTATGGCCATACACCCAAAGCGCTTCACAATCATGAGGGGGGGTCTCTCCACACCACCACCAGTGTGCAGCATCCACTTGGATGATGCGACGGCTGCCACAGGACAACGGCGCCAGTGCGCTCACCACACACCAGCTATTGGTGGAGAGGAGAGACAGTGATAGAGCCAATTCGGTGGAAGGGGATGATTGGGAGGCCATGATCGTAAGGGCCGATATAGGGACTTTGGCCTGGACACCGGGGTTACACCCCTGCTCTTTCACGAGAAGTGCCATGGGATTTTTAATGACCACAGAGAGTCAGGACCTCGGTTTAACGTCTCATCCGAAAGACGCCGGCCACTGACAGTGTAGTGTCCCCTTCACTTTTACTGGGGCATTAGGACTCACACAGACCACAGGTTGAGCGCCCCCTGCTGGCCTCACTAACACCACTTTCAACAGCAACCTAGTGTTCCCTAGTGGTCTCCCATCCAGGTACTGATCAGGCTCAGCCCTGCTTAGCTTTAGTGAGTAACCGGTCTTGGGCTGCAGGGTGACATGGCTAATAATATCACCTAGAATAATTTTCATTTCAGCAGTTGGAAATACAGTTCTCGGAAGTATTTATTTTAGATTCTGTTGCTAATATATATATATATATATATATATATATATATATATATATATATATATATATATATATATATATATATATATATATATATATATATATATTTTATTATTGTTGTTACTATTTCAGTGTCATAAGTGGTTAAGCATTTCACTGCATATCATACTGTTTATGACTCTTTATGTGACAAATAAAAGTTGAATTTGATTCTATTTGAATGACAGATGCCATATCCAAAACTCAGACACCAAAAAAAGAGGATTTTCAGTTTTTAATATCAGCCTTTACAGTCATGTCTAGGGTAAGGTCTTGTTGGAATTTTTTTGAAAAGTCGAGGGTGTATTCAAAGAGACCAAAGATTTAAGTACAATTTAAAGCTGTACTTTTAAAAACTTTTATTCAAGTATATTTTTGAACTATAGGGAATAAGGTTAAATAGGCAAGTCGTTGAACAACAGCAATATTTCCTGTAGCCCATCAAAAATAATAATCTTAACAGGGCTAATATTATTGACCTCAAAATGTATTTTAAAACTAAAAACCAAAACTAAAAAAAAACAAGACTTTCTCCAGAAGAAAAAAAAATTAGGAAATAATGGGAACATTTCTGGAATAAAAAAATGTAGTTTGTGTTCAGTTTTGTATTATTATTAATTTTAAGTTTATTTTTCTACTTTTGAGAGACTATTAATTTATTTGTATTTGATTTATTGGTCCCACTTTATATTGTGGCCTTAACTAATATGTACTTACACAGAAATTAATAGTTTGTTACAATGTACTTATTGTGTAAATACATGTATTTACTGTGTACTTATGCTTGATTAAATACATGTATGCAATTACATCTGTTATTAACTTTTGTAATTACATTTGTAAATACACTGTTGACCATCCCTTACACCTTAACCCACCCTTAAACCTACCCATGACACCAAACCTGTCCATAACCCAACCTCTATCCCAACTCAAAAGCACCACAAGTGTTCTCAAATACATTATAAACACAGTAAGTACATTGTATTTATTTTTTTGAGGTAAGTACATAGTAGTTAAGGACACTTAATATAAAGTGGGCCGATTTATTTAAATAAATGTTTGACTTTACAATGACAATTCTGGGTTAATGGGACCAGTAAGCTTTAGGGCCCTATCATACACCCGGCGAAATGTGGCGCAAGGCGCGGCACAATACTTGTTTGCTAGTTTCAGCTTGGAACAAGAGTCGTTTTGAGGCGTTGCTCCACGCTGTTTAAATAGCAAATGCATTAGCGCTCATATGTGCGCCCATAGGCGTTCTGGTCCAAAAAGGAAGGCATTCTGAGGCGGACCGCTGGCATGTCGCTATTTTCAGAAACTAAAATAGATTTTTCATTAGACCAAAACAAACCCAGTCTAAACTCCAGCGCAGAGTTGCGCCTCGCTTACACACTGCTTAATACGCACAAGTGAGCAATAGGCAAATATCTTTACATATGAAAAAATTTAAATATTAAGGATATATATATAGGATATAATAAGAATAGATATAGGATATAAATATAAATGATTAAAATATTACAAAAC
Source organism: Danio rerio (assembly GCF_052040795.2). NCBI lineage: Eukaryota > Metazoa > Chordata > Actinopteri > Cypriniformes > Danionidae > Danio > Danio rerio. The sequence continues at coordinate 42,067,541 of NC_141043.1, read as the reverse complement.
ATATTATTTTCTAGCCTACATAAATATGAAAAATCACTGCTTTTATGTCTTCTTCATCTCGAGAGGCTTTTTCAGTTCATTCATAACAATTTGCTTTTGTATAATGTTATTATTATTAGCAGTATTATTTAATATATCCATATTTATATTAGTTTTATTAAAAACAAGTTTAGATTTGCCCACCAGTCAGGTTTAAGACCATATGGGGCACAGCATGTGTTTTAGAATATAACTCAGGTTTTTGAACACACTTTGTTATTGTTGTTCATTTATTCGTTTGCTGTAAATTAGAACTGAATATAGAAATAGTTATGAAACGAATATTTGGGCTTAACAAACGCAATTAATTATTTATAGACTAATTGATTTCTGTGCATAAAGGTTTCCCTATTCAAGGGCGAAAGTGAAAGTAGTTCCATTATCTCTCATTCTCACGCAGTAGATGCTCTGTTTAACTGTTTTCTGTTAAAAAAACTGTTAACTGTTAACTGTTTGCTAGTGTAATGCTCAGTTTTTCCCACTTAGACTTACTTTACGTCCTGTAAATAGCAAATGCGCTCTTGGCGCGACGCAGCTGGCTCTTAAAGGTAATGGGAGAAAAGACTCTAATTGGTTTATTCTCAAAACACACCTATAACTCATTAAGAAAATAAACTCAACCCTTTTAGACCATGCGCCACAGCGCAAAGCGGATTTTCCCATCCGTAAATTAGCAAAAATGCATTCTGACACGCCCTGAAAGCGTTTGCGCCCTGCGTTTTGCGCTCTGCGCATGGACCGTCAAAATAGAGCCCTTAGAGCGAGGGTGTGTTCCAAAATGCCAAAAATTAAAGCATAATTTAAAGCTGTACTTTTTAAAACATTTATTCAAGTATGTTTTCCCTCAGTATCTGTACTTTCACTTGAGTTGTATTTTTGAGTTCTTTTTTTACACTCCTGCAGGCTGAATAGGGCCTAAAAGCAAATGTGGCTTGATGTGAGAAAGAGAAGTCGAAGAGGGACAAAAGATGAAAGCGATACGACACAAATCTCCAGCCAGGAGTAAAAAAAAAACATGGCTGTAATATGTGGTGAGACTTGCACTCCAGTCAGCTGTCTGAAAGGGCAGCTTGTGGAGTCCAAACAGCAGGTCAGATTGTAGGTCAATAGTGAGTTGCACTACAGAGACTACATGCTTTTCCCTCGGTGCGTCTTGTAAGTTCGAGTCGCACAAACTCGCCTTTTGCTTTCCGCCACTCTGTGAGCCATGGAGACGAAATGTGTGAGGCTGATATACAATCTTTTTGGAGTCGTCTTGCAAAGTATCACTTTTTGGCATGAATATCGGCCCATTTGCAGCTTAATCGGGCAGAATGAGGATCGAGGTATTGAAGCCTATGAAAGTAGAATGGATCATTGTGAGATATAACTCTGAATGACAATAAAAGTCACATTGTAGACAAGTTTATTAACATACTGTATGATTTTTTTTTGTGCATGGTGGTCTTTTTAGCAATAGCTGGGATCCATGCAGTGTTAATCTAGTATGATTGATCAATCATACCAGATATAATGTATTTTATTAATATATTTTATTATATTTTAATTATTTTAAAATAATTTCCCAAGTGATTTTTAACAGAGATTTTCCAACGTATTTCTGATTTTTAATTATTTTTGTTGTTGTTTTCTTCTATAATAACAGTACTTATTTATTATATATAATTATTTTTTGCTAGTTATTATGCAAGATACTAGTATTTATCTTAATGTGTTATTTAAAAGCATAACTAGCTCTAAGATGGTTTGGTAGATTCTAGATCTTTTTATCTTGCTAACTGATCTCTGGCTAATTCGGTTCTTCAAACAAGTTCCCGAATCAGATGTCTGGATAAACTGATCTGAGATCGCTGCGTGTGTTGTGAAGGACAGATCTATTGATCCTTAAAATCATGATCAGTAGTGCAACGAGCGGCTGACAGCACAGCAACGTAATGACATCATCTGATTAATATTCAATTCTCCATGTGAGCAGAATGACATAAAATTAGCAGTAAACGGTTAAATATGACACGCAATAACTTTCCACATTTGTTGTGGGCTGCAGGCTTTACACTTTCATGTGTCAAGAGTATTCATCATGTATTTCGATGCATATCAATGTATTTAGTTCTACATTTAGAGAAAATTTTCTTTATTATTGTAGTCAAGGCCTACTAAATTTTTTTTAAATTGGCATAAGGAATATCTAAATAAATTAACTAAATAAAATTAATTAATGAATTAATAATAAATCTATATTGTGTATGTACACGTTTGTATAAAAAAAAATCATGTTAATACATTTTCACCAGGTGGCAGTCTTTGTACTTTTATTTCGGAGTGCAAATTGCATACGTTATATATATATATATATATATATATATATATATATATATATATATATATATATATATATATATACTGTATATATATATATATATATATATATATATATATATATATATATATATATACTGTATATATATATATATATAAAATTTCCCAAGTGTATATAACTACTGTAAGAAATTATTAGTAATTATTAATTATCAGCATTCGGTACATTCTTTCAATATTATCTTTGCTTGAACTGCCCCAATCTAATCCTGTTTATATGAAATGATCCTGCTCCCAAGCAGGTTTGAGCTACCAGAACGGTTGCTATGACAACAAGTCTAACTAAACGATCCAGGATTGTGTCAAATCGTCAATATCCAAGCCCAGCTAATTGAGTGATCCACGTACGAAGAACGGACCGCTGCTCAAATGCAAATTTTACCACTAGTCAAAAAGCTACTCAAAATCTTTCTCAGGTCAGTCCTTTTTCACAGTTACTGGCTCATCTAGTTTATTGGATGTCTCCTCATGATGTTTACACATGCTATGAAGTTTGCTACACCTACACGACTGCGCGGTTTAGTTTCTATGTGTTTATGTGTGTTTACGTTTAGTAGAGGACAACAGCCAATCACATGACTTCTACAGTGTTGCTTAAATCCGTTTAGCTAGCATCTGCTCTAAGAAATTAGCATGAAGCGATCTAACTGACTGATACCTGTTTGATGATTGAGGGCTCTATTTTAACGATCTAGGTGCAAAGTCTAAAGTGCATCAAGCAAAAGCATTAAAGGCATGTCCGAATCCAATTTGGCTATTTTAGGGACGGAAAAATACGATGTGCGCTGTGGCGTATGGTCTATCAGGGTTGTGCTTAATATCTTAATGAGTTATGGGTGGGTTTTGAGCATAACATGCATTTAACTAATCAGAGTCTTATCTCCCATTCCCTTTAAGAGTCAGTTGTGTCACGCCATGGCACATTTGCTATTTACATGGCGGACTTTGTAAGAAGAATAAGCGCATAACTAATGCGCTCTGTGCTGGACTTTAGATCAGCTTCTTCATGGTCAACAGCGCAGTCTATTTCAGTTTCTCAGAATAGTAACATGCCAACAATGCGCCTTAACACACCTATATAGGCCAGCACACCCATGAGTCCACAAAGTGAAGCAAATGGATTTACTATTTAAACAACGTGTCGTAAAACGTAAAAATCAGGGTTGTGCTGGTCTGGAAATTGCAACAAATCGCGGCAAACACGTCTAGCGCCTTATTGCACCGAGTGAATGATAGTTCACCCTTAAAGTTCACGTGACATTAGAAAAATTACAATTTTTATTATTTTCAAATCTGAGGACAGTTTAATTTAGTAAAGCTACCTTCGTGTGTAAGGCTGCCATGTAGTTCAGGTCTAAAAACATGTGTGTCGAGGTTAAGTAAAGCGCGTCATAGCAGAGCGATAAGATCGACCAGTCGACTAGTCTGTACAACTCCTAGTATATTGAATTTATTCTTTATGTATGAATGGGTGCAGCTATTGGAATCTTTCGGCTCAATTCTTCCGGTTTCATTTACTTCCATTGGTTTATAGTCAGTAAAAACAGCTTGTTCTGCTGCTTGATGTTGCAAACTGCTTTTTTTCTTATTATATGATTCAAATTTTTATGCAGTCATAAACATGTTTGAACGTTTTCTGACATTTATTATTCCTAGTCATTTCTCCTATAGCCAACTGAATCAGAAGTTCTTAAACAATTGCAAAAACGAGCGCACGTCCGCATCACAGAATAAGGTCAATAGAGATGCAAATGAGTAGCATGACCTCTATGAGCATGGCACATTTACAACCACACCTACTGCAGCCAAGTGTTGTTGAAAACAGCATCACTTAACCTTTCCTAACTTGTTCCCTTCAAACAAGAAACGAAAAAGAAGTTTGTTTGAAGGATACCAGGACCTTAAACGCGCACACCTTTTACCTGGCGCTTTAATAAGACATCAACAGCAGCGCAGCAGACTACACTCATCCCACCTTTTATTTAAAGCTAACGCCTAGTTGTTTACAAGTAGCCCGAGTGACTTTTCTTATTCTTCGCCGATCTGTCAACAAGTCACTTTCCTTTCAAAGCAGGCGAGCAGAACTGTCGCCTCATCACCCTTCAATTAAACCCGTGGCCACCTGAAAATCCTCCATTGACATTTCCTCCCGTGATTGTGTCTCATCCATTTTTTAATTGTGCTCATTCTCTCTGGGCCGTTCCCATGAGGTGGGTGGACTGCGGCGGTGGCCACTGTCATTCGTCAGGGATGACAGGAGCGAGAGACACACATACAGAGAGAGAGAGACTAAGAGAGAGAGAGAGAGAAACACCACGCCACTTCTAGAGCGAGTGCTGATGTGTCAGTCTTATCACACAGCCGAGCGCTCTGGAGGCGACATCCTCCACTGAATCAGTGACATTTCACGGACGGTGCAAATCTATCCGTCTTTGTCAAGCGTCCCTTCATCCTCGCACAAGCACACATGGTTTTCGCATTCCAGGAGTTAGCATATTGATCACGGGAGAGTCGCTGAAGTGTGCAAGCCGATTTTTTTTTTCTCCCCCCTCTCTCTTTTTTTGGGCTCAGACGGACACCTTTAGTCTGGTGGTCACTGTCAGTTTCCGGTGAGGTGCGTTTTAATCCTGCGGTGTGGGTGGTCTGGGTCACGGGTGTCACTGCGTGCTGCTGGGCTGAATGGAGGAAGGCTGTTTTTATTCAAAGGCCTTTTCTCTGTATTCAGACTGCGAGATAGACGCAGTGTTTTCCTGACTTCATGTGGAACGCTGAGCTTGGGGAATGGAAAAGTTTTTTTGAACTTGGTGATTATTGTAAATGCTCAACACGGAAAGATCTTAGCATTTTAGTCTTGTTTCTAGTCTAAATATCTACGGCTTCTTAAATCAAGAAACATTTTCTAGACAGTAAAAATACTGTTTTGATTTTTAAAATAAAGGCGCCTCACAGCAAGAAGGTCGCTGGTTTGAGCCCCGCAGCGTCAGTTGGCATTTCAGTGTGGAGTTTGCATGTTCTTCCCATGTTCGAGTGGGCTTCCTTCGGGTGCTCCAGGTAAACATGTGGTATAGGTGTATTGGGTAGGCTAAATGTGCGAAATGTGTGTGAATGAGTGTGTATGGGTGTTTCCCAGTGATGGGTTGCAGTTGGAAGGGCATCCGCTACGTAAAACATATGCTGGATAAGTTGGTGGTTTATTCCACTGTGGCGACCCCAGATTAATAAAGGGACTAAGCCAAAATGGAAATGAATGAATGTAATTAAAGGTGCAGTAGATGATCTGCCTAAATGCTATTCGTTAGCATAATATCTTTCAAACACAGTCCCTCCCCTGCCATCTTAAGCCACGCCTCCTGAAATAACGAATGCGCACATTAAAGAGGATAGAAACACACTAGATCATGTCATTCGCCAGTTAGAAAACTTTATTGTGCTTTATAATATTACAATTCTGAACAAAAAACTGTATTATATCTAGCACGTTTTCAGTTGTATAGCAAGCAAAACTTGTCATCATGTGCAATATTTAATGCATGCAAGCATCGCTGGTCTCACTCTCTCTCGCCTTTCGGATGAGACGTTAAACCGAGGTCCTGACTCTCTGTGGTCATTAAAAGTCCCATGGCACTTATCGTAAAGAGTAGGGGTGTAATGCCTCATTCACACGGGGCTTCAGCGCAATGCTTGACAGAGGGCGGGTCTGAAGTTGGGGCTGATACGATCGTCATAGCAGCATCAGCCTATGAAATTAGTCAGCAATAGGCCACTTTCTGAGCTTGTGTATTTGCATACAGCAATCTGATTGGCTGACGCTTCCTTTCCTTTGAAAAGTTGAGCAAGTCCCAACCTTCGCAGTGAGCAACGCCTCTGAATTGCAGCCGATGGATGCATTTCAGCAACACCTGACGTCACCCATTCAAAGTGAATGGGAAGCGTTGAAGCTGATGTGAATGAGGCGTAACCCCGGTGTCCTGGCCAAAGTCCCTCAATCGGCCCTAATGATCATGGCCTCCCAATCAGTCCCATCCAACGAATTGGTTCCATCACCGTCTCTTCACTCTACCAATAGCTGATGTGTGGTGAGCGCGCTGACGCTGTTGTCCTGTGGCTTCCGTCACATCATCCAAGTGGATGCTGCACACTGGTGGTGGTGTGGTGTGAAAAATTTTTAGTCTTACGCTTTACCCAGAATATAAAAAATACATGTAAATACATTTAGATCATTTACTTTAATCATTACCATTGGAATGTGAGAGGCTTTCAATCACCACAACAAACATTTTTTTGGAAATAGGCACATTTCACAGCTCAGAGTTTAATATTTTTTCAACCTAAAAAGTTTAATAATTTTTGAATCCATGTAGCTGATATCCAGGTCTCAGAAGAGCACTTTTAGCTTAGCTTAGCATAAATCATTGAATCAGATTAGACCATTAGCATTTCACTAAAAAATAAAATAAAAAAGTGTTAAAATAATTAATAGCTTGACTCTTCTGTAATCTAATGTGTGTATTTATATAGCCCATTTATTGTGTATGGCTATACACCCAAAGTGCTTCACAATCATGTGAGGAGTGGGTCTCTCAACATCACCAACAGGGTGCAGCATCTACTTGAATGATGCGACGGCAGCCACAGGACAATGGCTATAGGTGGAGAGGAGAGACAGTGATAGAGCCAATTCGGTGGATGAGGATTATTGGGAGGCCATGATGGGCAAGGGCCGATGGAGGGAGTTGGGTCAGGACACCGGCGTTACACCCCTACTCTTTACAAAAAGTGCCATTGGGTTTTTAATAACCAAAGAGAGTCAGGACCTCAGTTTAATGTCTCATCTGAAAGACTGTGCTCACTGACATTATAGTGTCCCCTTCCCTTTACTGGGGCATTAGGATTGTGGTCTCCCATTGAAGTACTGACCAGGCTCAGCCTTGCTTAGTTTCAGTGAGTAACCGGTCATGGGCTGCAAGTTGATATGGCAGTACTCTATAGTTACATCTTGTACAAAGACCAACACAAAAATATTTATATTTTCTAGGCTGATATGGCTATGAACTGTTCTCTCATTCTGGCGTAATAATCAAGGAACTTTGCTGCTGTACCATGGCTACAGCATGCACAATGATATTACACAGCAGTAGTCCCAAGTTGAGTAATTATAATGAAACTATGGAAAAGTCAAGCTTTGAACTGTAAAATTATTAAGGCTTTTTTTTCATTTAAGAGTGAGATGCTAATGGTCTAATCTGATTCAATGATTTATGCTAATTTATGATTTATGCTAAGCTAAGCTAAAAGTGCTCCTGCCAGACCAACTGAATGGATTACAATATATATATATTAGTGCTAAATATAATTGTTTAATAGAATTTTTTAACTTGTAACACACATTTCTTCATGTAAACAATATACCCACAATAAACCATCAAGATCCTGGCTTGACAGCCATATTTATTACAGAAATTAAAACACAGGCATGTTAATGACATTTAAATTTCAAAACAATCAATGCCAATAAAGAAAACATTGATTTCCATGTTGGATTCTAAGTGGACTGCAAAAAAAATGCCAAAATACAAGAATTGCAGATATGGAAAATGAAAAATTATAATAATAAACTATAGAATACAAACTGTTGCACTTATTGTAAAGTTTTATTGCTGTGAGTTGAGAACATTTGTTATAGAGTAGAAACAATTTTGCTTAAATTAAACGTTGCGCTGAAGACGTTTTGGCCCCAACGGCTTTCCATACTTTAGCGACTCAGATTCAACACGCATGATCACGTTCATCAAATTTGCTTAAACTAAGCGTCCTAAAGTATTACTGTATTTCACAAGGATTCTGACACAACAACGCAAAGCAAACGCTTTTGTTGCATTTAATGAGGAAACACTGTCTTTGACAGCTCGCGACTTCACCAGAGACTTTCTGAGTACATTCACATTAGACACCAATACTCCGATTTTAATATGATTAAGATTATACTCTTATTAAAAGTGTACCGTGTAGCCCAATCGTGTAGCGATTTTATTACCTTAAAGCAACACCGAGTCACGAAATGCGGAGGATTTTCTTTCTGTTCGCCATGCGGTATCAACTTACAACAGAAGTCGAAAGGTAAAAATGAAACACCCGAAATTGCATGAAACTCTGGATAACCTGTGATGCAACTAATTGTTTTATACTGGAACTTGCCTTCAAAAAGTGCTTCCTTGGACTTATCCACATTTCTTGCATGTTAAACACACGTCCACCACAACAGGAAATAAAAAAAACCTGCAACTGCGTTAATTGCGTAATATTTTTTAACACGTTAATTATTTCAAATAATCGCATGTGTTAACGCACTAATTTTGACAGCGCTAATATATATATATATATATATATATATATATATATATATATATATATATATATATATATATATATATATATATATATATATATATATATATTTGAATTAATAAAAAGAAAATTTAATGTATTTTAATTAAACATTTATTTGACCTCTGTCACATAAGGAATTTGTTAACAATCATCATCACACACCTGCAGATAATAGACATTGTGTGTAGGGCAAAAGGCCAAAAAAGCTAAGAAACCAACTTAAAAACAAAGAAATTAATATTTATGTAAAATCAAAGGGATAGGTTACTTAAAATCTAAATTTACTCTCATTAATGTGGTTATAAACCAAGTTTCTATTTTCTGCTGAACACAAAAGTTATTTTTAAAAAAATGTTAGAAACCTGTAACTATAGGAAAACAAATACTGTATAAATACTGATATGATAGTCAATGGTTACCTGTTTACAACGTTTTTTATAGTAACTTCTTTTGTGTTTAACAGAAGAAAGAAACTCAAACAGGTTTAACACAAGTAAAGGGTGAGTAAATGATGACAGATATTCAGTTTTGGTTAAACTATATCTGTAGGAAGTAACAGTCCTATGCATCACGCTGTAATCCCTTTTCCGTCTCCTTCATTTTCATGACTGAAGGTAGTTTTTGCTTGAATGCATACTTGAAGGCCCAAATTATGGTTTGCGAACAGTAGATCTTAGATTTACAGCTCATTTGCCATGTGTGTGCAACCAAGCCCATGATGTCTACCTGCTTTGCCTTAATGATATCTTGGGACATGTATTCAACATAACCAAGACACCATATTTAACCATCCTGTCTCCTGCTGAACAACACGTTAGCTCCCGTCACATTCAACTAAACTATTATGCTTGCACTCAAATTACAATTTACATTTAAATTACACTCTGATTATTCCTAAATGATTCATAACTTAAGAAACAGATAATGGGTTTTATAGTTGTTTCTTAACTACATTTCTTTTTGCTAAATAATTACAGGCTTATTACAGGACGGTGCATTCCCTGCTGTGCATTTTAAATGATTTAGCTTCAAAATTAAATAATTAGAACTGTGATAATATCTGTGCCTTTATATTTTAACTGCAGCACACATATCCCTGAGATTGGAAATGGAAATGCATCCTATTCATTGATTATTATCAGTTGGTTAGTAACACGACGACAGGGGGCACCATGATATTGCGCAGGTTGTCATGTTGTAAGTTACTTAGCTGAAGACAATTTTCAGGCACTGCATAATATAATTAAGCTGCTTTAGCCATGGTACAGCAGCAAAGTTCCCACAGAGTATAGTTCCTAGCTATATCAGCCTAGAAAATAGCAACTTTTAATTTTCTGTCAGTCCTAATACATGATGTAACTACAGAAGAGTCCAGCTTTAATTAGAAAAATGATCAAAATTATTTTAACGTGATGCTAATGGTCTAATCCAATTCAATGATTTATGCTAAGCTAAGCTAAAAGTTCACCCTCCTCCTCCCCTAAACCCAACCAACTTTACAGATTGACCCGCCCGCCCGCTTACTTGCCTAAACCCAGCCGACGGTTTACAAAATCCGTCCAGAAAATTCAATTCAATTCAACTGAATTCATTTCACCTTTATTTGTGTAGCGCTTTTACAATGTAGATTGTGCCAAAGCAGCTTCCCATAAAAGATCATAGTTAATTGGCAAAGTGTAGTTCAGTTTTTTAGTGTTTAAGTTCAGTTAAAAAAAGAAAAGCCCTCTTCTGATTTTTACCACAGATTTTACCACATTCTCACCCTGTTGTTTACTCGTTCTGGTTTTGTCTTATCTGATTTCTGGAACTGCTCACGTGACATCACGTGACTCGAACTCGGTCATTGTCATCGTCAGCTCCACTGTGCGTCTTAAATCCGCTGATGTACACGACGAGCTAGCTAACTGGTTACGGCGTGAAAGCCCTCCACACGGAGGTAAGCGGACAGCCGGTAAGTGCCGAAAGTAACGGTGTCATACTGCCCCGTAGCATTCGTTTGAAAAAATGAAATGCAGTCATACATACCTCCGGCTACGGAATTGGTGGTCTCCAGAAACATCCGTGGGACCACATTTTCAGAATGAGCCTACATTGCATATCCTAGATATCAGAGCTGTGAACCTACACTAGTCTCACGGTTCGGTTCGATTACGATTATCATGCCATCGATTCGGTTCAATTCGATATCTCGGTGCATCAAGGTGCATTGACGGTGCTTTCCATTCACAGTTTTATGTTTTCGACACAGCAGAAGTTCTTGTAATAAAATGTATGAATATATTTATATTTATATACTATTTGTAATATAATTTTGTCATTTAATACAAACAGTCAGATATATTAACTGTACCTTTAAACAACACGAGCATTAAGCAAATAATATAAACAAATATAAATATCCAGCTCACTTTCTGATCCTTGTCTAGTTCTGTTACACCTGTTTGATTGGTCACACCCTCAACAAAAACGGTTGCGATTGGCTCTTGCGCGCTGCGCTCTTCACAGATGAGTGATACTGACAAGCAGCAGGCGGCAGCGGTGATCTCACAGCTGATGCATGATAGAGACGGTGGAGAAAACTCGGCAGACACGCGCTCGTTTCTTTATCCAGAAGTAACGCTGTAAAACAGCCGAGAGGAGAAGAAAAGTCACGCCTGCAGGTCAAATGGGCCACTGTGTGTGTGTGTGTGTGTGTGTGTGTGTGTGTGTGTGTGTGTGTGTGCGTGTGAGAGAGAGAGAGAGAGAGAGAGAGAGAGAGAAATTGAGTACTTTCATTCTCTCGATCTCAGTGAAATAGGGGCTTTTGCTGTTAATGTCAGTGAAAGACTGATCCAGCAAACACACACAGTGAAATTGTGCACAGTTTATGAGTTTTAAGTAGTTGGAGTGTTGTAAATAGTCGAGCTCGCCTCCCTCGCGACAGAGCGCATATGAGGTAAATGACGTCAGCAATAACCGGTTATGGTTATTACTGAACCGATACCGAATTGTCCGCGTCTGCACCGCGGTGCACCGAAGAAACGATTCATTTTGACACCCCTACTAGATATTATGGCTAAAATGGAAATGCAACCTATTGATTATCTGTTACTAAATGGTTAGTACCATGGCGGCAGCAGGCACAATGATATTGCACAGGTTGTCACATTGTAAGTTACCTATCTGGGGACAATTTTAAAGCACTGCATAATATAATTGTGCCTGCTCCAACCATGGTACAGCAAAAAAGTTCCTATAGAGTATAGTTCCTAGCCATATCAGTCTATAAAATAGCAAATTTTCAATTTCTGTGGGTCTTAGTACATGATAAACCTATGAAAATACCAAGCGAGATGCTAATGGTCTAATCTGATTCAATGATTTATGCTAAGCTAAGCTAAAAGGGCTTCTGCCAGACCTAAAGATGGACTGAATAAATTCAAAACTGGTAAGACTCAAATGTTTGACTCTAGGGGAGTTGTAAAATTAGCCTATTTTAAAAAAAAAGAGAGTTCTTTTAAGAAACAGATAATGGGTTTTTAGTTGTTTAACTACATTTCTTTTTTTTTTTTTTGCTAAATAATTACAGCCTTATTATAGGACGCCACGTCCCCTGCTGTGCATTTGAAATGATTTAGCTTCAAAATGAAACCATTAGAATGCAAGTTCCACACTGTAATGATGTCTGCGTGTTTATATTTTTTTTAACCACAGAGCACATATCCCACAGATTCCAGCTAAAAATGGAAATGCATCCTATTGATTGGTTTTTCCATTAATTAGATTATGTCTCGGGAGAGCAAATCTGCCCTAAAATTAGACAGTTTTCAAGCTCAGCTGCTGATATTGGCTCCGATAGAGCAGCATGGGGGGATTCAACATCTGTACTCTGTAATGTTGGGGTTAACTTGTGCTGTGATTGCATATGCAAAATTCTCCAGCAGGTGCGACACTGACACAGCTGCTGACACCAAAGACGCGATAAACCCACAGCCACGCGGGGAATACGAGCGATGCAAAGCACTGTGCTGCTGGAGTCAGGCTATGTGTGAGTCCCATGCGAAAAGCGTGAATGAGAGGCCTGCAAATCGATAGGGACAAGGGATGTGGTGTCTGGCAAATCCAGTGGCGGCTGACATGTTCTCGGTGTAATCTCCTTCATTGTGTTGCGAGAGGGAAGATTATCCTCCGCTGACTGGCTGCTAAAAGGTTTCCCTGCTCTCCAGAAGGGGCGAGGGAACGGCGCGAAAAAACCTCGCGTTCTTCCCCTCCTTCCCTGTCAAAGTCCGGATTATGCTGAGAAATTATCCTCTCCGCCTCTCAATAAAGTCTATTCTTATACGCCCTCGCCTTTCATGGAATATCATTGGATTTGTGGCACCGGATCTCTGTTCGGCTTTGACGCTAATTTCGACAGGTTGCAAAAAAGCTAGAGCAGGATTAGCAGGACTCTTGATGCGCCTTGAGCGTTGTGTTTGACAAAACAGAGTATGCTGAACAAATAAATAATAAATAAATATATAGCATAGATCAACACACAGAATTCTGGGTTCTACTCTAACCCTTCATATTGTCCCAACACAAATCGATTAAGTTGACTTAACTGTTTTTTACAAATTTAAGTGGACTGAACATAAAAAAATTAAGTTGTCCCCCCAAAAAACTTTGTTTCAACTTATTTTAAAGGTGCTGTATTTAAGTTTTTGATACTTCTAAAGCATAAAAATACCACAGTTTGTTTGCAGATGTTTAAGAAACTTGATCAGTAAACAGACTTGTTTATCTGAAAAACAATGCTGAAGTCAGATTTTTTGCTTGTGAGTTACGTGCTGGAACTTCTGTCTTTGTTTTGGTCATTTAACCCGCCCAGTGACTGAAATGTGACCTCATGTGAACAGTAGCAGACTCCGAAATGTTAAGTAGATTGGGAGTTCCACAAGAGGTGGTTATTAATTAGTAAATAATATAAATATTTGTAATAAATATTACAAACTAATATTTGTAAATATTACAAAAGTAAACATTAGGTGAGCAGGTTACATTGTAACCTCGTCCTAACAACACTACATGACGAGATTTGCAGTGATAAGCATTTTGGCTGTTTGCACCAGACAAAACTTGCCAGAAATTTAAATACAGCCATTCAGAAGCACAGAATAGTGCACTTACTGCACGCCAGTGAAATGGTAAGGTTTATAATCTAATCAATATATATTGAACCTCTTTAACATTAAATGTAGATGCAATCATTGATATGTGTTGGCTTGTTAGAGTCACAGTTCTAAAGTTCAATTTAAATGGTTTATTTTATTTTCAAGATCTGAGGTAAACTATCTGCTGCTGCTTTTAGTAGTATGGCAATAAATGTTTGGAAAATTGGCATCTAAACTCACATTATTTAGACACCCCCTAGTTTTTCGTAATTCCGCAATTCCTAAGTCCAATGCAAAATCAACAAAAAGTTGAACAATTTTGCAATCCTACAAAATTCTTAATTAAACTGTTCCTAAAAGAACAGTTTTTAAAATAAATTTTAATATTTAAAATGAACCCATTCCCCATATGAAGAACCTTTTATCCAATAAAAAGGTTCCACAGATGCTGAAGGTTCTTACTGGAACCAATTATGTCAATAAAGAACCTTTACTTTTAAGAGTGCTTCTATGTGGTTCTGTGTGTCTGCACGTGTGTTTTTCCAGACAGACAGTCACCTTCAAGTCTCTCATTCTGGACAGACTATCAGTCTAAACCAAAGCAGAATGGGACACTGATTGACTGTGTGTTGTCATGTATCATTTTGATTCCATCTGTTTGTGTGTGTGTGTGTGTGTGTGTGTGTGTGTGTGTGTGTGTGTGTGTGTGTGTGTGTGTGTGTGTGTGTGTGTGTGTGTGTGTGCGTGTGTGTCATTGATGTCATTTCTCTTTCTCTACTATAAAATGAAATGGTGGAGAATTACATTGTTTGGGTCAGGGATATATATTTGTGTGTGTGTGTGTGTGTGTTTATACTCTATACATTCATGTGGAAAAAAATAACAGACTATTTGAAAAAGTTTAGTTTCTATGGATTTATAATTTGCAGTTAGGTGTTTATGATCACATTTCTTCCAAAAGTAAAATAAAAATGTCAATACATCACAAGCAACTGGCACTTTAAAGACGTTTAAGTGCCAATAAGAAGTTAGTATTAGTTCATGAGTGAATAAAATAGACTGTGCTTTATCTAATCCCCATAATTGAACACAAAATGATTCATTTTGAAATACAGGATTCATTAAAGTAAGTACAATTATAAACCTGGTGAACTGTTGCATTTCTTCCTTGTTTTTTGGTGTCTTTAGCTTTCGCGTGTGTGTTTCTGCTGAGGTCTCTAACTGTGAAGTCTGATGCCAGCGCTGGGTGTCATGTGTTAATAAACCCGGGTCCCTGCCCTGGGAGATCGCTTACATCAAAGCACCAATCAAAAAGCGGCGCAGATATAATTTGTCATCAGGGATTTCCTGCTGGAGAATTATAGAGAAGATACAGGGGCCGATCGATACTATGGATTTTCACTGCAGTGGCTGATTGTCCAATTGCTGTGAAACATGTGGAAGGATAAAAGGCCACGCCTGCCAGTCTCCAGCACAAGACTGCAGACTCAGCATAAGGCCTGTCAGATGATGGAGAATTATCATGCTGAGGTGTCCGAGCCCTATTTAACGCGCTCTCTTTCTCTCGCTCAGTTTATCCGATCCTCTTCACTTGCTCACTTTAAGGATGCGTCACTCAGCTGAGTTTCTGAGTCTCAGGCCAGATTTTGTACGGTGGCCCTGTAGAGCACAACACAACAAGATTTAAAAAGCAAACAGGATGGAAACAAAAAAATACACGACAAAAATTAAAAACTAATACAATGGAAACAATGGAAAACAATATTAAGTTGAGTTTACTTAAAAAAGGGCAACCCTGGTTTATTCTAAAATTGTACCTCTATATACATTTCTGGAGAGTGCCAAATATGTCTCAGGAGCAGGGCTGCTGCTGGCCAAAAGGGGATCCTATGCAAAATTTTACTGTGATGCCCTTACAGAGGAACAAAAACACACAAACATTTAAACATGTATTTATTTATTTATGTATTTATATATTTATTTATTTGTATACATAAATATACACTCAAAATTACACTTAAACATTCACATATTTACCTTACAAAATAATAGGTCACATCAAAATAAACACTGACATGTCTTCTGCAAAAACATTCCTAATTTCAAACATTTACAAAAGGTAAGAAATAAAACACTCTCTGTACCTGTAGAGATGGACGTCGTCAGTGCTACATCCTCTGTCTGTACCTGTGCAGCTGCTGGTGCCTCTGGAGCAGTGCTGGTCATTCCACCTCCTCTTCTTTTGTGACACATTTTAGCACTGACCTCCATGTACAATGCAGAAGAAATTAGTCATTTAAAAAAAAACTCATGACATACTATTAAAACAATGGTCTAGTCAAGCACTCCTCATAATGTGTCTAAACTACAACCAAAATGTGAATTTAACATGCATTATAATCTATAGTGACAAAAGCTGACCCCTGCTGTCAGTCAACATTTGTGTATTTTTTTTAAAGAATTAACGAGTGTATTTTTAAACAAATAACTTTGTTAATATTCATCAAAAAATCATCATTAATGAATTCATGCAATGAAAATGGTTTATGGCCTGTGGCTTACAGTAATTTGACTCATTTAATATTATTGATCTTTCAAAAATTAGAGAATATTTGTCAGTTTTGTTATTTCATATTGTATTGTGCAAAAATGAAAAACCGGCCTATATTAAAAATCCACAAATCAACTGATATAAAGACTAAAGAGACTTTACTGTCATTGCAGTTATACAAGTAGTAACAACAGCAGCAAAACGAAATGTATAGAAATAGACAAAGCAATAAGCGATGATAACTGCAAAGAATGATATAACAATAAATAAGATACAATGAAATAATCGTACAGTGCATGTGTATGTAGCTGGTGTGCAAACAGAATTGTAAAGTATTGCTCAAGTTAATAAACATAAGAGTTTGTGTAATTATCATCAACTTGGGGTAAAGGTGCAAACGCGAAAAGTCATAGAACATGTCCTGTCATAGTTTAAAGCACATTGCACAGCAGCAAAGCAAAAAACTGAACATAAACAACAACAATTAAGGCAGATTTGGGGCAGTTGTTGAGAAGTTTAAACGTTAGCCTCACTAATTGACTTACTAATTTACAACCAAAAATATGTTTTCCAGATTCATGGAAGTAACCTGATAGTGATGCTCGCGATTCATCTTGTACTTTTTTTCTCTTCTCGGCGTTATGCTGCTAGCAGCTGCCAAGATAAGTGGACTGGGCCGTGAGTACACACCTTCGCGGCTATGCTCGTAGCGTTACACAAAAAAATACGTTATATGATTGTTTTTGCGCCCGTCATAAAATTATTTTTTAAAATGTGTTTAACATCAAATTATAAATACATATATTTTATTTACACTCATTTTATGTTAATTTTATATATAGTAAATAAATATAATTTTTTTTTTGAGCAGCCAAGATCCGAAGTTGAGGCCCTACGCAGACTGCGTACTCTGCGTAAGGAGCGGCGGTACTGCTCAGGAGCTACATAATTTTGCAGTTTGTGTTTTTCGAATCCTCCAGAGGCCGTGTGTAGGCTTTTTGAGATCTGAAAAATGTCTCAAGTGCCATTAATGCCTTTTCTTTTTCCATCGCTTTGGAACAAACCATTCACGTGACCTCAATTTCCCAGATGAGTGAAATCTGTTTACATGAATTTAATGAATATGAATTTATTGAATGGGATAGCCCCTTGAGATACATCATCTCATTTTCGAGGAGGTCCCTAAAAAGTTCACAAATCAAACAAAGAGTACAACACATCATAAAGAACATACACTTGACAAGACAAACAAACAAGCAATCAAACAAGCAGCACACTCCACCTGAAACACTTCCCACAATCTGAAGCCTAAATAATCAACAACATGTAATCAAAAGTACAAACAATTTGATTTGCAAATAAATAATAAACGTAATTTAAAAATTATATACTTGTACCATCTCTATAAATGTTGTTATTTTATTTAAAATCATTTATCTTTTTTTTTCTTAAGAGCTGTAATGAACTCAGAATCTGACAGATTGATCAACTGTGGGCTCTAGAACAGTCATCTGAAATGTTGTCATACAGTGTTATGCCTGGATTTCATCAATATCCTTGCAGTTACTAACACAGACTATGGGCTCTATTTTGATGGTCCATGCGCAGAGCGCAAAACGCAGGGCGCAAACGCTTTCAGGGCTCGTCAGAACTCATTTTTGCTAATTTATGGATGGGAAAACCTGCTTTGCGCCGTGGCGCATGGTCTAAAAGGGTTGAGTTAATTTTCTTAATGAGTTATAGGTGTGTTTTGAGAATAAACCAATTAGAGTCTTTTCTCCCATTCCCTTTAAGAGCCAGCTGCGTCGCGCCAAGAGCGCATTCGCTATTTACAGGACGCAAAGTAAGTCTAAGTGGAAAAAATGAGCATTTCACTAGCAAACAGTTAACAGTTTTTTAACAGAGAACTGTTAACCAGAGCATCTACTGCGTGAGAATGAGAGATAATGGATCTCTTTCACTTTCGCTCTTGGATAGGGAAACCTTTACGCACAGACATCAATTAGTCTATAAATAAATACTTTTGTTTTAGTTTCAAAACTATTTCTATATTCAGTTCTAATTTCCAGCAAACGAATAAATGAACAATAATAACGAAGTGTTTTCTAAAACCTGAATTATATCCTAAAACACATGCTGTGCCCCATATGGTCTAAAACCTGCAGGTGAGCAAATCTAAGCTTGTTTTTAATAAAACAAATATAAATATGGATATAATAAATAATACTGCTAATATTAATAAAGTTATACAAAAGCAAATTGTTATGAATGACCTGAAAAAGCCTCCCGAGATGAAGAAGACAGAAAAGCAGTGGTTTTTCATATTTATGTAGACTAGAAAATAATGTTTTGTAATATTTTAATCCTTTATATTTATATCCTTTTTATATTCTTATTATATCCTATACATATCCTTAATATTTGAATTTTTTCATACGTAAAGATTGCATATACATCTTGTATGCTCTATTACAATTGCTCTACATCTTTTGTGTAGGCTATTAAGCAGTGTGTAAGCGAGGCGCAACTCTGCGCTGGAGTTTAGACCGGGTATGTTTTGGTCTAATGAAAAATCTATTATAGTTTCTCAAAATAGCAACGCGCCAGCAGTGCGCCTCAGAACGCCTTCCTTTTTAGAGCAGAACGCCTATTAGCGCACATATGAGCGCTAATGCATTTGCTATTTAAACAATGTGGTGAAAAACAGCAAAACGACTCTTGCGCCAAGCTGAAACTAGCAAATAACATTTTCGCCACGACTTGCCCTGCATTGCATTGTATGATAGGGCCCTATATTTGAAGTGTTTGGAAGTCATTTGCTTTTTACCTTTTGTACAAAAACATCATCAGAACAATGTATAGTGGCTCAATGTGTTACAACAGGGTTTTTAAAAGTCTAAACACTTTATTGATATAGTGTACAACCAAGGAAAAGTGGTCAGAACACAAACGAGTCGCAGGCAATGAAGTATTAAGCGTTTCTCCTCTAAGCAAAATGCTAGCAGGCGTCTGTAGCTCCGCCCACGCTCCGCCTCTTTGCCCTTGTTTGGTATGCCCCGATTGGTTCAATGACGCGTGAATAAAATGGCTACAGTTGGAAACGCCTATTTGTAGCTTCTTTTGCGTTCTTCAGAAACCTATGGGCGAAGTCACGGATACTACATCCATATCTTTTACAGTCTATGGTTTTAACTTGATTGTGTTGTGTCGTGTTAAGTTTTTAAACTTTCTATAATCTATTGTGTTTTGTTTGCATTGTGTTGTAGCTTCATTACCTATCATCATGGCTTCTTTCATTGTGAACTTAACTTTTTGTGCACTTCTGGGCCGCTGTAGTCCTGGGCTCCCAGAAACAGATGCACTTCGGAGCACAAGCTCTCCTTTTAGAGAGACGTCTGACTGCATTAGAGCGGATGCACGAAATCCCAGACAAAACTGACCCTTGCGTTTAACTCCGTCTTCATAAATCCCTAATCTCACGCTCCAGACAGCCCAGCGCTGGAGGAAACATGACATTTTATAGATTTGTTTGGATGTGGTTGACATAAGAAGTAAAAACATTTCACTTCGCCCGGGTGTATATATATATATACTGCGGAGGAATCCGGCGGTATTTGCGAGGTCCGTGTGCTAATGCTGATGGGCTGACATCTCGTATTCTGCAGGACTGAGGGGTAGTGGGAAATGACAGGCATACTGCCGTGCCTTATTTCAGTGCCTTGTAGAATCTTCTAGAGATCCGAGCCTCGATGAGGATTTATTTTGAGATGTGCAAGTGAAGTGTTGATGTATTGCCGCAGGTCGCTGCAGTACAGGCCTACGGTCAGGTCGCTTCAGGAGAGAGAGAGAGAGAAAGAGAGAGAGAGAGCAATGCACTTGTGTACAGGACAGGCCTGTCTTGATATGCAGGACTAGTTCATACCATGAGATACTTGGGCCACAAAAAAATGTATTTCAACTGGAAAAAGCCTGAAGAAGGTTGCTTATTCAATTATTTTTGGGATGATGCAGCTGATGAGCAGGATTTCTATTTTTACAGGTCCAACAGAGCAGCAATTGCTTTGAATTTTGCAATCAAATTATTGATAAATATATAAAATCTAACTTGTTTTATGCATTATTATTTTAAAATAAATAATTGATAAAATATAAATAATAATAATAAAAATAATAATAATAGTATAATAATATAAATAATTTTTTCTTTCATTTTATTTTATTTTTTGGCTTAGTTCCTTTATTAATCTGAGGTCACCACAGCAGAATGAACCGCCAACTTATCCAGCATATGTTTATAAAGCAGATGCCCTTCCAGCCGCAACCCAACACTGGGAAACACCCATACACTCTTGCATTCACACACATACACTGCGGACAATTTATTCAATTCACCTATACCACATGTCTTTGGACTTTGGGGGAAACCAGAGCACCTGGAGGAAACCCATGCGTGAGACACGGGGAGAACATGCAAACTCCACACAGAAATGCTAACTGACCCAGCCGAGGCTCAAACCAGCAAGCTGTGATTGAAGCTGAGATTGTGCTGTCTTCTGCGCCACCATGACGCCCAATGTAAATAATATGATTTAACAAATAATATCATTTAATAAACAATATAATTGAGTGAAAATTGAAGGTATTTAACTTCCAAAAATATATATAATAAAGGAATGTGAATTTTTTTACATAGTTTTTATTTGTTTTAGTATAAATCATAAGTATAATCGTTAATCATATTTTTTAAGTAGAAGCCTTGTAATTTACTTGTTGATTATTAGTGTTTATTTAAACAGTATATACTTCACCACATTTATCATTTACTTATTTTATTTATACACCAGATTTGTGCACGTATTTGTCTGGGAACATGCTTAATCTTAATAAAAAATAAATAAATAAAAACATTAAACTATGTTATCACTTTAATTTTAAAGTAAATAGGTTGTTAATTAAAAATAAAAAAATGTGGACATTATTTAAATAAATAAATATATAAGTAAATATAAGCTATTTTTTTTTGTTTGTTTCTCGTATTTCAAGTAGAAGCACTTTAATTTATTATAAATTGTACCACATTTAACTATTTATTTATACATTATTTTGCACTAGATTTGTGGACATAATGGTCCGGGAATATGCATAGTCTTAATTAGATAAAATTAAAAGTTTTTTTATGATTTCTATATTTTTACATTTATATCTAGACATTTTATCAAATTTATATTGCCAACAAAAGAAAAAAAAAAAATTATATATATACACACACACACACACACACATACACACACACATACACATACACACATATACACACATACACACACACACACACACACACACACACACAAACACAGTCAGCATTATTCACCTCCCTGTTTATTTCTTTTCCCCCATTTCTGTTTAATGGAAAAAAGATTTATTCAACACATTTCAAATCATCATAGTTTTAATAACTCATTTCTTATAACTGATTAATTTTATCTTTGCCATGATGACAGCACATAATATGTAACTAGATATTTTTCAAGACACTTTCATACAGCTTAAAATGACATTTTAAGGGTTAAAACTAGGTTAATTATGTTAACTAGACAGGTTAGGGTAATTAGGCAAGTTATTGTAAATCGATGGTTTGTTCTGTAGACTATCAAAAAACATATACTGTAGCTTAAAGGGGCTAATAATTTTGACCTTAAAATGGCTTTTAAAAAATTAAAACTGCTTTTATTCTAGCTGAAATAAAATAAATAAGACTTTCTTCAGAAGAAAAAATATTATCAGACATACTGTGAAAATGTCCTTCTCAGTTAAACATAATTTGAGAAATATATATAAAAAAACATATTAAAAAAATCAAAGTTGGGGGTGGCTAATAATTCTTCAACTTCAACTGCGTAAATATATACAAAATTAGTATAAAAATTGGAAGAGAATTTTTGGATGTTGGCAGAAATATATATATATATATATATATATATATATATATATATATATATATATATATATATATATATATATATATATATATAAATATATATATATATATATATATATATATATATATATATATATATATATATATATATATATTATTATTATTATTTTTTTTTTACTTAATTATTTTGCTTAAGACTCCTGTACATGACTTTTAACTGTACATTTTAAGTTTGATCCTCTCGCTTTAAAAAAAATAAAAAATAAATCTACACTATAATCTCTTCTGCACACACAAAAAACACACTAATAACATTGTAATAGATTTTTCATATTTTGACCAATTTTCATAATCTCGCCCCAGGCCCCTACAAACCCACGGGCTGGTTATGTTTGTGTGTGTTAGAGCGTCTGGACATTTCCAGAGCTCTTAGGCTCGTCTTCTGCGATGCCCCCTGACAGGCCAATATCAGAGAGCTCTATGTGAAGGCAGAGAGCCAAACGCTGAAGATGACGAGCCCAGACTCTGTCTGACTGGCCCTGCAGGCGGACACAGAGGAGATGAACTGACCACTGTATACAGCCGGAGCACTGAAGAGCCCTAAACAGCCAGATTCAGCCTGACAGGCTTCCCACTTCAATTTAAATGTAGTCTCAGACCATTTTAGTCATGGAGAGAAGCCCAAAGTTTGACTTGTTGGTACAAAGAAACATGTCATCTCATGAAACCGTCAACGCTCTGTATTTCATCTTCTCTGATTCTTTTTTTTTTCTTTTTGTATAAGAACAAGTGAGACTGTTGGACTGGACTTTTACTGCTGGCTTTTACTGTTATTTGAATAAAATTAAACATTTCTTTCCTCTTAAAATTTGCATTGTCATCCACAAAAAATAAATAAAATATGTATTTTTTAAACTGTTTTAAAATTGAAAAAAATAAAAACACATAAAGTAAAATGTGTATAAACTAGGGATGTAACGGTATCAGAATTTCACGGTACGGTAATACCTCGGTATGAATGTCACGGTACGGTATTTATTGAATCATTTACAGGAAAAAACAAAACTTATGAAAATACTCCAAAAAAGTGCCAAAAGTGTCAATGACATACAAATTAGCCATCTATCTGTAAGCTTTGAAACAGCAACTTCAATTTTAATAACAAAAAAATATTAAACCATGTAAAAAAAATAAAGTTTCAATTTAGTATTGTTGAAAAATCATCACATTCAACATTTAATCACTCACTCACTTAGATAGAGATGGGTTTAAAGGAAAATTATCATATAAATATAATCTGGTAAAAGCTGGTATCTCTGGGCATTTACAATGTCCCCTGCAACAGAAAAAACCCTCTCATTTGGGACTGAGGTTTCTGGGACAAGAGAGATATGACTTGGCCCAGGTTGACAGCAGTGGGTAACGTTGTGCATTGTCTTTCCCCCACTTGAAAGGACAAACCATGAGTAAGATAGAGATCTCATGTCTGCATCAATCTGAACAGTGTGCTGACAACACCGCTATTCAGTACGCGCGCGACAACACAGCTGATAAGAACTCGCGCGACAACACCGCTATTCAGTACGCGCGCGGCGACAACACCCGCTTTAGAGTTTTCCAGCTCTTTTTCATCCCCGCTTCTAGCAGCACACTCCATTTCCGCATTACTGGATCTGTAGCGACAACAGACCGCAAGGGATGATGGTCAAGCATGGGCTGATGGGAATTGTAGTTTTCGCTACCTCCCGTTCGCCTGAGCAAATTTTCTCAGAAGACCTATAGTTTTACCGAGTCATGCGACTTCGGTAATATCGAAAAAAATTTATATTGCGGTATGACGGTATTTACAATACCGTTACATCCCTAGTATAAACATTTAAACAACAAACTTTTACAGTATGTTGGTTTTACAAAGCCTGTATCATCACACCTGAGTGTAAAGCGTGAAACACTAAAGGAATTAAGCTAAAAGTGTTGCTAATGAGTTTGTGAATGCTTGCCATAGATATATACACTAGATATCACATACGATCCCTGAACATGCATCTATACTGTCACCATATTTGTACAGGG
The DNA here is from genome assembly GCF_052040795.2 of Danio rerio. Taxonomy (NCBI): domain Eukaryota; kingdom Metazoa; phylum Chordata; class Actinopteri; order Cypriniformes; family Danionidae; genus Danio; species Danio rerio. The sequence goes on along the minus strand of NC_141043.1, from coordinate 42,043,042 downwards.
CTCCTAGAACAAAAGCATAGATATTTACATTAGATGTCGCCTAAGCTGTTGATGTCTATTGGAAGGAATCTGCCAATAGAGCTGCCATCTTAGTTCAGGGTAGCGTGCCTTTGAAATGAATGTGGGACCAAGGTGCGGTGGAGTACCGGCCATCCAGAGCCCAAGATTTTCCCTGTGGTCAGTATGCAAATTTATTTATTTTTATTGCTGTTTATTACTCTTGTTTAGATGTTTCAAGGGTGTTGTTGTGTGGTTGTTTGGTTGCTAGAAAGTTCACAGTACGTCACTAGTTAGAGTGTTGCAGTATGGTTGTCAGGGCACTCAAGGTCCTTGTTCAGATGTTGCTAGAGGTTTGATGTTTGGGTGTAAGGATGTTTTTAACCCAAGCTCATTCTGAAAATGTAGCCCCACGAACATTTCTGGAGACCACAAATTCCGTGGCCGAAGGTACGTATGGCTGCATTTTATCTTTTCAAGCGAACGCTAAAAAATCAGAAATCAGATAAGACAAAAACAGAATCCAAAAAATAAAGAAAACAAGTTCATAAACGGGCGAGAATGTGATGAAATCCGAAAACGCGGTCAAAATCAGACGAGGGCTTTTCTTTTTCTGGACGGATTTTGTAAAATCGTTGCTTAAGTTTAGGGAGGGAAGAGGGTGGGTTGGCCGATTGGCTGGCCTCCCAGTCAATCATTTAGTGATTTAGTCAGTCAGACAGACGGTCCCTCGACAGCGGCCTCTGGCGGCTTTATGCGAGGCGCCTGCGAAAACAAAAACTGCACAAATACGTACCTCCCGAGACGTATTTTGCGGTCTCCGCGTACACTTCCAGAATGAGCCTGGGTTGGATGTTTTACAGTACATCACTGTTAGGGTGTTGCAATGTGGTTGCCAGGGTAATCAAGGTATTTGTTTGGATGTTGCTAGGTTATTGCTGTGTGATCATTTGGGTGTAATGTGTGGTTGCCAGGATGTTTTACAGTATGTCACTGTTAGGGTGTTGCTGTGTGATTGTCCAGGCACTCAAGTTACTTGTTCAGATGTTGCTAGAGTATTGTTGTTTGGGTATGACGTGTGGTTGCTAGGATCTTATACAGTAAGTCACTGTTAGGGTGTTGCAATGTGGTTGCCAGGGTACTCAAGGTACTTGTTTAGGTGTTTGGGTTTTGCAGTGTGGTTGACTGGGTACTTAAGGTCCTTGTTTAGATGTTGCTAGAATGGGGTTGTTTGGGTGTAATGGGTGATTCCTAGAATGTTTGACAGTAAGTCACTGTAAGGGTGTTGCAATGTAGTTGCCCGTTTACTCAAGGTACTTGAGTACAAGGTACTTCTGAACACTTCCGGTATGTACAAGTGGCTCAAAATCTCTCATCGCAGGAACCGGAGGACGTGCAACAACTTTAACTATGAGGTAAACACAAACCAAAACTTTCCATCAGGAGCTCCTTCGCGGGACTCATTAGTGCTACCAAGCCGACCAATCACAGAGCTTGCGCTACGCTTTGTTGTGACGTGTAGTTACATTTTTTGAGAGGTGCACATCAGCAATGCCGATGGCGACGGCGTAGGGCTATTTGTCAGCGCCGTAGCATTCGCATGCGCTTGACGCAGAAGTGTAAATCAGCCTTTAGTCACTGTTAGGGTGTTGCAATGTGGTTGCCTGGGTACTCAAGGTACTTGTTTGGATTTTGCAAGGGTGTTGTTGTTTGGGTGTAATGAGTGGTTGCTAGAATGTTTTACAGTAAGTCACTGTTAGAGTGTTGCGATGTGATTGTCATGGTACTCAAGGTCCTTGTTCAGATGTTGCTAAAGGTTTGTTGTTTAGTTGTAATTTATGGTTGCTAGGATGCTTTACAGTACGTCACTGTTAGAGTGTTGCTGTGCAGTTGATGGTATTCTGTGCTTTTGCTAAGGTTTCCTTGGTGTTTGCAATGCAGATGATAAATGCTAATGGTAATGTTTTTTTTAAGTGGTTTTATTTTCTAATTTCGATTTGCAAAATCACTTTTTATTTTTTGTTTTGCCGATTTCATCTAACCCTTTTTTAAATGTTGGTGAAATATAACCTCAATAAACCTTACTCTAGCTGTAAATATTAACACATTTTTCATTGTTACACTCAGTTCAGAACTATTTCTTAGGCTACAAACTATGCTATATGAAGCTATTTTTATGAAGTCTAAAAAAAACACAAGAAAAATTGTGATGATTCCAATGTCAGAAAGTTTCCAATCTCTGTTGACGAATTACACTAAACACGCAATCATATCTCATACAATCCTGCCGCTTCTTACAGCAGAGATTAGCAATTTTTCTTTTAACGAAGACATTTCTGTCAGAACGTTACATTTATAGCCACTCTGAAATTCCAAGTAAACGATTTCAACATTAAACGTCGCCCCTCACATTATGGACTCAGAATAACATGTGAGCTAAAGCGACAGCAGCCCCTTGGCGTTACGGCCTGCGGTGTCAAAATGCGTCACGTGGCTCTGGAAGTGTCGATGAGTCTCAGAATTGGAGGAGCCATTAGATTCTCCATCAGCTGTGAGAGGTTGAGTGTTCTGGTGTGATGTTATCTTTCTCTGCGCTGGAGGAGGACATATGGGGGAGCGCTGACCCGAGTATATACGCCTGATAAAAATAGCTCAGCTGCTGTGAATATGCTTCCCGAGAGCAGTTCTGGGATTAGGAGCCGGTGATGGAGATGCCGTCATTGAGCTCTGTTCTGCGGTGCTGAGCGGCACCTGTTTAGATTCAGCTCACTTTTTTCTTTTTCTTTTTTATCCAATCCAAGGTGCACACTTTTTTTTTGTTTTTTGTTGTGTTGCTAGAGGCAACTTGGATTTAGACTTTTAAAAATGATTGAGCAAAAAACGTGATTGAGGTCAGAATTATCAGCCCTCCTGATTTATTATCCCTCCTTAAATATTTTTACTCCCAATTTCTGTTTAACCGAACTTACACATTTCTAAAGATAATAGCTTTAATGACTCATTTCTAATAACTGATTTATTTTATCTTTGCCATGATGACGATACTTAATATTTGATTAGAAATTTATTTTCATTTTTCAATTGTATCACTTAAATAGACATTTAAAGGCATAACTAGGTTACTTATGCAAGTTGGGGTTAACCAAAAATATTATAGGAAATACTGTGAAAAATTCCTTTCTCTGTTAATCATCGTGTGGGAAATATTTATACATTCATTAATTTTTCTTTGGCTCAGTCCCTTATGGTCCGTTTCCACTGACTGGTACAGTACTGTATAGTACTGGTTGATACGAGTCACCTTTATCAGGCTTGCCTTTCTACTACCAAGGGTACCCTTTTGGTGGTCGTGGTGTACGACAGAAAGTATCAGTTGACGTCATTCTCGCTCTAATAAATTTCTACAGTAAAGCTGTACGGGCCATTCACATATCATAAAGCATTTCTCTTAAAACAGATGCTTTATACACATTAATACTTGTGTATAAATTAGTGGTCGGCCGTTATCTGCGTTAATGCGAGACTCTTATCACGCAATAAAAAAAAAATATCACCGTTAATCTCCCTTTCAAAATTTAATTGGGAGCTGGGTCCATTCTACGCAAGCCATGATGACTTTCACCTTGATACTTTAACGCGGATGTATACCTGACCGGTGAGCCGTCTGACAAAAAAGTGCCATTCTGAATCAAAGCAGCAGGATGCCTGACTTTAACTGCAGTTCGGCAGTTTCACTTTAACTCATGAAGATTTCATTCATGCTCCGTGACAAACTGGGGTATGAGATGCAAATAAGAAGCAAGGACTGGTGAGAGTGTTATGGAATTTAATAGCGCACACCAAATGGAAAGAAAAAAAACGTCAGTGTTTCGCGATGTGTGTGTGTTTGTGTGTGTGTGTGCGGTCCTTTACTGACAGCCGAGCCTGTAAACTGTAAAAGCCAACCCAAGCTCATTCTGGAAATGAGCTCCGCGGATGTTTCTGGAGACCGCGATTTAGTTCAGTTTTCTTCGAGCGAATGCTGCAGGGCAGTGTGGCGCCACTCCGCTCCTCCTCTTCGCGTTCGCCGGCCGACGGCTCGCCTCCGAGTGGAGGGTTTTTCCGATGCAACCAGTTTGTCCGCTTAGCTCACAGTGTTGCGTTGGCGGAGGCCCCGGAGGAGGAGGAGCCGGCCGCGGGGACGACGACTGGGATCGAGTCCGGAAATCAGGTAAGATGAAAAACAGAATCCGAAAAATAAGGACGAGAATGTGGCGGGATCCGAAAACGCGGTCGAAATCAAAGACGAGGGCTTTTGCTTTTTTTGTTTTTTTCTGGACGGCTTTTGCAAACCGTCGCTTGAGTTTAGGGAAGGAGGAGGAGAAGGAGGAAGAGGAGGGCGGCCGCGTCGGCCGATCCGACGGCTTTTTGCGCGAGAACAGTGCGGGCGTGAACGGCGCGCGCTCCAGAGAGTCGCCCGAGACGCAAAAAAGCGCGCACAGCGGCCTCTCGCGGATCCGCGAAAACAAAAACCTCTCGAATACGTACCTCCTGGGACGTATCTCGTGGTCCGCAGAAACGTCCGCGGGGCTACGTTTCCACAATGAGCCCGGGTTGGTAAAAGCTGTAAAAGTGACATACTTTTACTGATGCTGTAAATTGTATCTCTCTGCAATAAAAACTTAAATAATAATAAACAAACAGTAACTGAATAACTAGTAAGTGTAAGTAAACTTTTCTACAAAACAATGGCCAGATTTAGAGTTAGGCTCTAAGTTAAATTAAAAATTACAAGAACAATGCCTAAATTATATTAATCACTCACTCACTATCCTACAGCTTAATTACTAATTTTTCAGTGGGTCACCACAGGGGATTGTACCGCCAATTATTCTGACATTTTTTTTTTATGTGGTGGATTAGATTAAATTAGTTAATTGTATGAACAAATACATATACTGTCAAGAAAATACAAGAATTGTGTTGTTACAGCTCATTTTAAACAAACAGAGTGAAGACTTTTCATTTAAATCCTGTTCTTGCTGATTAAAACAACATAAATCAGCAGGTACTGACACTTTGAGAGTCAAAAAACATACAGGCAAAACAAAATGAATACCTAATGAGGTCTTGATGTGAAATGAATACCCGATCATTTTTTTGATGTGAAATGATTTTTTTTTTTATATAGGTATTTAATACATTTTAAATGCAATTTTTTTTAAATTATAAATCATTTTTTATCCTATTATATTTTCAACAAGTAATATTATCAATGATAATATGAAGTAAATTAATGTATATTCAAAATAATATTGTTATAATTACAAATTTAATTGTATTAATTTCTTTGTTAATAATATTTCTAGTATATCATATTACCCTTTTATATGTAGAAGAGGGCTCTATCACATAATCACTTCATTATGATTTTATATTATCATTAATAATATAATAATTATAATAATAATATAATAATAATAATAAAAACGCGGTCGAAATCAAAGACGAGGGCTTTTGCTTTTTTTGTTTTTTTCTGGACGGCTTTTGCAAACCGTCGCTTGAGTTTAGGGAAGGTAGAGGAGAAGGAGGAAGAGGAGGGCGGCCGCGTCGGCCGATCCAACGGCTTTTTGCGCAAGAACAGTGCGGGCGTGAACGGCGCGTGCTCCAGAGAGTCGCCCGAGACACAAAAAAGCGCGCACAGCGGCCTCTCGCGGATCCGCGAAAACAAAAACCTCTCGAATACGTACCTCCTAGGACATATCTCGCGGCCCGCAGAAACGTCCGCGGGGCTACGTTTCCACAATGAGCCCGGGTTGGTAAAAGCTGTAAAAGTGACATACTTTTACTGATGCTGTAAATTGTATCTCTCTGCAATAAAAACTTAAATAATAATAAACAAACAGTAACTGAATAACTAGTAAGTGTAAGTAAACTTTTCTACAAAACAATGGCCAGATTTAGAGTTAGGCTCTAAGTTAAATTAAAAATTACAAGAACAATGCCTAAATTATATTAATCACTCACTCACTATCCTACAGCTTAATTACTAATTTTTCAGTGGGTCACCACAGGGGATTGTACCGCCAATTATTCTGACATTTTTTTTTTATGTGGTGGATTAGATTAAATTAGTTAATTGTATGAACAAATACATATACTGTCAAGAAAATACAAGAATTGTGTTGTTACAGCTCATTTTAAACAAACAGAGTGAAGACTTTTCATTTAAATCCTGTTCTTGCTGATTAAAACAACATAAATCAGCAGGTACTGACACTTTGAGAGTCAAAAAACATACAGGCAAAACAAAATGAATACCTAATGAGGTCTTGATGTGAAATGAATACCCGATAATTTTTTTGATGTGAAATGATTTTTTTTTTATATATAGGTATTTAATACATTTTAAATGCAATTTTTTTAAAATTATAAATCATTATTTTATCCTATTATATTTTCAACAAGTAATATTATCAATGATAATATGAAGTAAATTAATGTATATTCAAAATAATATTGTTATAATTACAAATTTAATTGTATTAATGTCTTTGTTAGTAATATTTCTAGTATATCATATTACCCTTTTATATGTAGAAGAGGGCTCTATCACATAATCGCTTCATTATGATTTTATATTATCATTAAAAGACTACAAATTAAACAGAACTCAGCAGTGATACAAATGACACTGTTGGGAAGAAATTGAAAAAGATAGTATTTAATCAGCCTCGCAAAAGTGATATTTATGGCTAGAGCAATGTGTAATTATGCAGTCAGCTGCTGTGCTGTAATGTAGCATGTCATTACAAAAAAAAACATAGGAAAAGGCTGAACTGCATCTCAATCATCACAAATACTGACCCTTGACCTGTTGGAACCCGCATGGACCCAAGATTCTCACAGAAATCAGTCAAGTTTGATAAAGGAAAAATCATGGTGTGGGATTACATTCAGTGTGGGGGGGTGCGAGAGATCTGCTGAGTAGATGGCAACATCAACAGCCTGAGGTATCAAGACATTTGTGCTGCCCATTACATTACAAACCACAGGAGAGGGAAAATTCTTCAGCAGGATAGCGCTCCTTCTCATACTTCAGCCTCCACGTCAAAGTTCCTGAAAGCAAAGAAGGTCAAGGTGCTTTAGGATTGGCCAGCCCAGTCACCAGACATGAACCTTATTGAACATGTCTGGCGTAAGATGGAGGAGGCATTGAAGATGAAACCAAAGAATCATGATGAACTCTGGGAGTCCTGCAAGAACGCTTTCTTTGCCATCCCAGATGACTTTATTAATAAGTTATTTGAGTCAATGCAGAGGTGTATGGATCGAGTCCTTCAAGCTCATGGGAGTCAGACACAATATTCATTATTTTTTCACTGCACCATGACTTTATATTCTATACTGAACATTGTTTCTGTTAATTAACAAGACTTGTCTAACCAAAGTCAGACTTTGCGGTCCTAATTAAATAATTGAAAATCAAAGCATGATCATATTGTATTTTGGTAAAATAAGCGTAATCTAGAGGTCTTTGCCTTTCATATAAGCCACTGGTGATACCAAATGATCAACTAGAAGTCAAGTTATTATTTGTTGTTCCTAAAACTTGGATAGGCCCCAAGACTTTTGTCAGAAAGTGTATGTTAACATTATTTTAAAACATCGGTTTATATTTTTCAAAACAACTAACCACAGAGTTATGGGATCTGAAAAATATCAATCTGTAAACATTTTTTATATTTTGAATGAGGAGAATAAACATCTGTTTTGGATTTGACCAAAAAAGTCTGCATAGAAATTCTGGGAATTAAACTGCACAACCCAAAAGAAACAATGCTAATCAAAGGGATAAGAGTTGGCTCTCTAGATAATAAAAATGATTGAGTTATTCCGTCTTTCGGACGAGACGTTAAACCGAGGTCTCCACTATCTGTGGTCATTAAAAATCCCAGAGTGTCTTTCGAAAAGAGTAGGGGTTTAACCCTGGCATCCTGGTCAAATTTGCCAACGGCCTCTGTCCATCATGGCCTCCTAACCATTTCCATATCATAATTGGCTTTATCACTCCATGTCTCCTCTCCACCAATCAGCTGGTTTGTGCTGTGCGGTCTGGTGCAATATGGGTGCCGTCGCGTCATCCTAGTGGATGCTGCACACTGGTGGTGGATGATGAGATTCCCTCCAAAAATGTGAGTGTGCAGAAAAGCACTGTATAAATGTAAGGAATTATTATTATTATTATTATTATTATTATTATTGAGGAAAAAGCTTTGTTATGGATTTGACACTATGGGTTATGGATGTGACAGATGTGAAATCGGCACTTGTGTGATTTTGGTAAATCAAATATAATTGTTTAAAAACTTTGACACACACATTTTTGAGTATTTTTAAATACATGCCCCCCCCCCCCCCCCCCCCCCGCCCCCACACACACACACACACACACACACACACACACACACACACACACACAAATGTTTTTAGCGAAAAAAGTTTTTGCTTTTTCAGTGAAAACATCATTTCTTTCATGGCAGGGTTGACATTTGCATGGAATTACTCTTTTGCTGCTTGTTCAAACTCCTTATAGTGCTCAGCAAATATAAGTACAGCCCTTAACCCCATCTTTAGAATGAATATTTTTAACAGGCAGCTAATATTATATTTGTGCATATGCATTATATTAGTCAGTTCTGAAGCCAAATCTGGAGCTTATCTAACAAAATAGCTTACAATAACGGTCCAAAAACTAGCACAGTCAAATTTATGTTATAGAAAAATTATTAAATACAAATAAAAAAAGAGAAAAAATCAAGAGAAGCAAAAAAAATGGAAAAATTTAGTTGAAATGTTGTATTTATTTATTTTTGCAATATTTTGCTTGAGTTTAATTGTATTATCTTTCAGTTAAAAACATGTTTGGTGACTAAAATATATATATTTTTATAAATATATTTGTTTAATAAATATTATAATCTAAATAAATGTTGTTCAAATGCACCAAATACAGTTGAAGTCACAATTATTAGCCCACCTTTTTTTCTTTTGTAAATATTTCCCAAATTATGTTTAACAGAGCAAGGACATTTTCACAGTATGTCTGATAATATTTTTTCTTCTGGAGAAAGTCTTATTTGTTTTATTTTGACCAGAATAAAAGCAGTTTTTAATTTAAATATTAGCCCTTTTAAGCTATATATTTTTTCAATAGTCTACATAATAAACCATCGTTATACAATAACTTGCCTAATTATCCTAACCTGCCTAGTTAACCTAATTAACCTAGTTAAGCCTTTAAATGTCACTAAGTTGTATAGAAGTGTCTTGGAAAATATCTAGTAAAATATCATATACTGTCATCATGGCAAAGAGAAAATAAATCAGTTATTAGAAATGAGTTATTAAACTATTATGATTAGAAATGTGCTGAAAAAAATCTTCCCTCCAATAAACAGAAATTGGGAAAAAAATAAACAGGGGGCTAATAATTCAGGGTGGTTAATAATTATGATTTCAACTGTATATTGCCTATATTCACTGAGAAATGGATAAAAATATTCATTTTCAAAAGGGGGTGTACTTAGTTATGCTGAGCACTGTATTTACCAACACAAGTCTAACGTTTTTGTTGTTTAGGAACAACTTAACTGTTTTATGTTTAATCCACTTGCATTTGTAAAAACGATTAGGTTAATTTGATAGAACTGTGTTGGGACGACATGAAGGAATCGTGTGGAACCCAGCATTTTTACAAAGCAAATTAGACCCCAAAAATGACTATTAAGAAACTAAATAGGGCCAATTTTGGATTTACCGTCGACTTCCAGTTCATATCGAGTTCAAGTGTAATCCGTAGGTCACTAACTAATAGCCGTCGTTCATTTCCACGAAGCAAACGACTACAGCAGCGCGTGCATGCGACGGTGTGTCTGTTTGATTATGCGGCTCTAGCTGCGAAACAGCATATGAAGGACTCGCTCTCGACAGAACAGCGTGCTATATTGCAACAGCCACTCTGTAATGATAGAGATATTGAGGGCTGTAATTGTTATTATTGCCAAACCCAAATTGAAACTCATAACCTGCCTGACTCCAGCTATCAGTTGTCATTAAGTAAGAAAACAGACGTCTCGGCGGCGTGGCCTCGGTGCCGCGAGCTGTCTGTTGACACACAAAGTAATTGAAGAGGGAGTCGAGCTGTTTGAGCGCACTCGAAAAGGAGAAGAAATGAGCACTTGATCAGAGCGTTTTTATGTCTATAGAGATGATTTGATTTCACGTAACGTCTGTTTTATGGCCCACCAAGCCATTAATTTGCATGGAGGCGAGTCAGAATGTGACATTTTTATTTAGGCGCTTTCGCCGTGTTTGGAGAACAATTGACTGCTGGTTTTTTGTGCTGTCAGTTTCGGTGGCATGTCGTCTCATTATATCAGGCCTTACAGAGATGCTTAGGAGGTGCTCAAATACACACACACACACACACACACACACACTCAGAGCACAATGACAGTGTTGTGGAAGGTCAATGCTCAGTTTTTTGCTGTGGATTAGTACCTGCAGGTGAGTGGGATGTTTATTTTATACAAAGGATGATGGGATTGTGTAGCGTTGTAGATGTAACATCTCCATACTTAGCTTCATTCCTTTGGGAATGCACATCGTAAATAGATATTAGAAGATATAAATATAAGATCATACCTATTTTTGGTGTTTTTGGAAATAGAATAACCTGTTTTTATCTATGATTGTGGCTGCACGGTGGCGCAGTGGGTAGCGCTCTCGCCTTACAGCAAGAAAGGCCACTGGCTCTAGTCTCGGCTGGGTCAGTTGGCATTTCTGTGTGGAGTTGTTCTCTCCGTGTTTGCGTGGGTTTTCTCCTGGTGCTTCGGTTTCCCCCACAGTCCAAAGACATGTGGTGTAGGTGAATTGGATAAGCTAGTGTATGTGTGTGAATGGAAGTGTATGGGTGTTTCCCGGTGATGGGTTGCGGCTGGAAGGGCATCTACTGCGTAAAACATATACTGGACAAGTTGGTGGTTTATTCCGCTGTGGCAACACCGGATTAATTAAGGGACTAAGCTGAAAAGAAAATGAATGAATATTTATGATTGTGCTCATGATTGTGTTTACTCCGAAGTGCACAGTAGTATATCATTTGGAACGCACTATTGGAGTTTGTCCCAAGAGCCAGTTTCTGTTACCGACGATCAGGTTGTCGTGGTGCTAACCTTCGACCACTGCCTGTTTCACAATGCACCGTTCCCTTACGGCTCACCTTGCAGGTGATGGAAAAAGGTGGTTTGCCATGTCCAGGTTGGAGGAAAGTCCTTACCCCGGGTGGAGGAGCTCAAGTATCTTGGGATTGTTGACGAGTGAGGAAAGGATGGAGAGATTGATAGGCGGATTGGTGCAGCGGCAGCAGTAATGCGGTCAATGTATTGGTTCGTTGTGGTAAAGAAGGAGCTGAGCCGAAAGGCAGCGCTCTCGAGTTACCGGTCAGTCTATGTTCCTACTCTCACCTATGGTCATGAGCTTTGGGTCATGACCGAAAAGATGAGATCTTGGATACAAATGAGTTTCCTTCGCATGTTGGGAGGGCGCACCCTTATAGCTAGAGTGAGGAGCTCTTTCACCCTGGAAGAAGCTCGGAGTAGAGCTGCTGCTCCTCCACATCGAGAGAAGTCAGCTAAGGTGGCTCAGGCATCTCTTTCGGATGCCTCCTGGATGCGGGAGGTGTTCCTGGCATGTCCCACCAGAAAGGGGCCTCAGGGATGACCCAGGACACACTGTAGGGACTATGTCTCTCGGCTTGTCTGGGAATGACCTCTATGGCCATTCTAGTAATTCAGGTACAGTAGTTCTATATATACAGCTGAAGTCAGAATTATTAGCCACCATGAATTATTAGCCCCTCTGTTTCTTTTTTTCCCCCAATTTCTGTTTAACAGAGAGAAGATTTTTTCAACACATTTCTAAACATAATAGTTTTAATAACTTATTTCTAATAACTGATTTATTTTATCTTTGCCATGATGACAGTACATAATATTTGACTAGATGTTTTTCTAGACAGTTCTATACAGCTTAAAGAGACATTGAAAGGCACAACTAGGTTAATTTGGTTAACTAGGCAGGTTAGGGCAATTAGGCAAGTTATTGTATAATGATGGTTTGTTCGGACGATCAAAAAAATATATAGTTTAAAAGGGCTTATAATTTTTACCTTAAAATGGTGTTTAAAAAAAATTAAAAACTGCTGTTATTCTTGCTGAAATAAAAACATATAAGACTTTTTCCAGAAGAAGAAATATTATCAGACATACTGTGAAAATTCCCTTGCTCTGTTAAACATCATTTGGGAAATATTTAAAAAAGAAAAAAATATTAAAAGGGGGGCTAATAATTCTGACTTCCACTGTATATTTTTGAAGATCGTGATGGAAAAAAGGCCTAACAATCATACAATCATGCACTTTTTGTTTGTCACAATGTGTATTTTCTGAAATAATCAAAAAGCTAACAAAAAAATTCTTATTACAAACAGAATATATAGTGTTTTTGAGGAAAATCAGGGTGATGCTATTATTATTTTAGAATAGCAAGCTCTAAAAAAATATTAATTGGATTTACAATTTTTTTTAAGGCTAACTGATTGGTAACATGGGCTGAATAAAAAAAAAAAAAATAATATTTAGTAATGTTCAACTTAATTTGTTTGTTTAAATTCAACCAATTTAAATTGTTTGTAAACACTTCCCTCAAGCAAATTTATTAAGTCAAATGAATCATTATGTTAAGTGAGTGGTAGCATTATTTTAATTGCTGTCTACACTACCTGACAAAAGTCTTGTTGCCTATCCAAGTTTTAGGAACAAAAAATAATAAGTTGACTTCTAGTTGATCATTTGGTATCAGAAGTGGCTCAGGTGAAAGGCAAAGGCCTCTAGATTAAGCTTATTTGGCTAAAATAAAATATGATCATGCCTTAATTTTTAATTATTTAATTAGGACAGTAAGGTCTGACTTTGCTTAGACAAAAGTCTTGTCACTTAACAGAAATAATATACAGTATAGAATATAAAGTATAAAAGGAGCGCTATCCTGCTGAAGAATTTGCCCTCTCCTGTGGTTTGTACCTCAGGCTGTTGATGTTGTCACTCTGCAACACCCCCATAAAGAATGTAACCCCAAACCATGATTTTTTCTTTGCCAAACTTGACTGATTTCTGTGTGAATCTTGGGTCTATGCGGGCTAAAATAATGCTTGTGCAGTATTTGTGATGATTGGGATGCAGTTCATCTGACGATTCACTGGATAAATCTACCTTCTGCCAGTTTTCCAAATGATCAACTAGAAGTCAATCTATTATTTGTTGCTCTTACACCTGGGATCGACGACAAGACTTTTGTCAGGTAGTGCATTCAGAGTGCTTCAAATCATATACTGTACAGTAAGGGTCAGTTTTTGTGGAAGGCAAGGCTAAAGTTTGAAACCATTATCCGCCTAGCATAGCTTTCCAATTCAGTCAGCATGATTGTAGCCCCCCTACCTGCCTGTGCTAAAAGTGTTAATCCTCCATTTCCGTGTGAAATCTCCAGCTCTAAGAGTTTTTGCCATTTATTATGTTTTATCACACAAGTCTTTCTCTGATATCAATTTACGAGCTTTAGGCGCATCCTAAAAGAAAGTGATTTGCCATCGAAGCGGGCTCCTAAAAATGAGCTAGCTTCGAAAAACAGTTAATATGTAAAGTTATGGAAGTTATAAAAGTGATAAAAAGGTTATTTGAGCTTTCAATATTTTGCTCCACTTTCCTCTTTTATACCAGAGATTCATCATTTTCAAATTAAGAGACACCTTGCGCGTGAAAAGCACACTGTAAGCGTCTGCGCTTTGACAGTAGTTGAGACATACATGCTTGAAACTGATTTAGCGAGCGCTCAGGTGTGGTGATATTTCTCAAATATAAAGTTAATATGACTGGATTTTAACGCCGCAAAAATGAAACAGTATCTCCGCTTGTTAAATGTTAGTCGTTCCGTAGGTATTGAGGCAAGTGAAACTTTTTATATGAAAAGAAAATGAACACTTAGAGTAGGCGCATCAAGAGTTTCACAAAAACGTAAAGTAGCACAACTATTAGCAACATTGATCATAATAATAAATGTTACTTGAGCATCAATTCAAATTATTAAAATGATTTATGAAAGATCTTGTGACAATGGCGACACCAAAATTAGGTTTGCGTCAGAAATAAATTACATCTAAAAGTATATTGAAATAGAACACAGTTGCTTACAATTTGACAGTATTTTTTAATTGTTTTTACTGTATATTTGATCAAATCATTCATTCATTCATTTTCTTGTCGGCTTAGTCCCTTTATTAATCCGGGGTCGCCACAGCGAAATGAACCACCAACTTATCCAGCAAGTTTTTACACAGCATATGCCCTTCCAGCCGCAACCCATCTCTGGGAAACATCCACAAACACTCATTCACACACACACACACATACACTACGGACAATTTAGCCTACCCATTCACCTGTACCTCATGTCTTTGGGCTGTGGGGGAAACCGGAGCACCCAGGGGAAACCCATGCGAACACAGGGAGAACATGCAAACTCCACACAGAAACACCAACTGAGCCAAGGCTCGAACTAGCGACCCAGCGACCTTCTTGATGTGAGGCGACAGCGCTACCTACTGCACCACTGCTTCGCCCATAAAATAAATGAACTGTTAAAAATATCTATACATTAAGATTTTGTGATTCATGGGGGTTTTTATTTATGCATTTGAAATTTCATTATAGCCACAGCCATATCAGCCTGCAGCCCAAGATCATTTACTCACTGATGTTAAGCAGGTTTGTGCCCGATCAGTACCTGAATGGAAAACCACACGGGAAAACTAGGCTGCTGTTAGAAGTGGTGTTTGTGTGGCCAGCAGGGGGCACTCACCTGTGGTCTGAGTGAGTCCTAATGCCCCAGTATAGTGAAGGGAATACTATACTGTCAGTGAGCGCCATCTTTCAGATGAGACATTAAAGCGAGGTCCTGACTCTCCTGATCACCCTCCATTGGCCCTTACCCATCGTGGCCTCCCAAAAACATCCCTATCCACTGAATTGGCTCTATCAATGTCTCTCCACTCCATTAATAGCTGGTGTGTGTTAAGCGCACTGGCGCCAATGTCCCGTGGCTGTCGTCGCATCATCCAAGTGGATCCTGCACACTGGTGGTGTTGTGGAGAGATGTAATTGTGAAGCGCTTTGGGTGTATGGCCATACACAATAAATGCACTATATAAATAGACATTGCATTCCATTATGGGATGATTAATCCTACCAACAACTTTAGATGTTGTAAAGTTTGTAAAAGTGGCTTTTACTGACATTTTTACAATATAGGCTCATTCTGAAAAAGTAGCCTGATATACAGTACATTTCTGTAGATTGCGAAATATGCAGCCATAGGAACGCATTTCGCCTTTAAAATAAATGAAGGCTTACCTCCATGTGGACGGCTTTTCTGCTGGTCAATCAGTGCTTTAAAAAAACACTATTGGCTGGGTTCAGGAAAAGAGGAGGGTGGGTCAGTCGATCAGTCAGTCAGTCAACAGCGGCCTCTGGTGGATTTATGCGAGATAAACTGCAAAAAAAAATAAAAAAAACATACCTCTAGGGACGTATTTGGCGCTTTCCAGAAATGTATATAGGGGTACGTTTTCAGAATGAGCCTGGGTTGCATTTTTAAAAGTTTGATGTGATATACATCGTTAATGATTTCTGTAAATCATACAATATTTAAATTTAATATGAACCGTATTTTACTGTAGGACAGTTATGCGGTATGTTACTGTATTTTAAAGTTGCATTATGATAATTACTGAATATTTTACAGTAAATGTATACATACAGTTCTCTACATACACAGCGAGATAAATGGTGCTGTGCATGTAAATACAGTATTTTTGCTGCAGTTGATTCACAGTGACTTACTGTAGATTCCAAAGGAAATTGTTGGCAGTGTATTGCCTGGGCTGGTGTTTTAAATCGCCGTACAAAAACCTAGTAATACACTATCAGTATATTTTTTCTGTCATTTAACAGATTAAATTATCTCAGTATTATGTCTTACATCAATATCAATATCCAGCCTGATCTCACGAGGAAACGTAGGTATTTTACATTTTGTCAGTTTAGTGGCTAAATCGAGTTCAGTCGTACAATCGTACAAAAATGTACGATTTTAAAAATGAGGCGTGGCACCCAACTCCACCCCTAACCCCAACCGCCTTTGGGTGATGAGCAAATCGTACTAAATGGCACAAATTAGATCATACGAATTCATACAAATTATAAATCAAAAAAGTTACGAATTGCCGTGAGAAAGTGTTGCAAAATTTCAAACTACTAAAATGTAAAATGTAAAATGTTGTAACGGTAGTAGTTGTAGTAGTAGTAGTAATAGTAGTAGTTGAAGTAGTAGTCATTGTAATAGTATTGTTTGTTATTGAGTAATTGTTACGGAGATTATAGAAGTTGTAGTTCATGTAGTAGTAGATGTCATTGGTATAGTAGTAGCAGAAGTAGTAATGGTGTGGTTGTTACAATAGTAGTAGTAGTAGTCGTTTTTGGTGTATTAATATCAGTAGTAGATGTTGTTGATGTAGATGTAGTAGAAGTGGTTGTAGTAGTAGTAGTAGAAGTAGTAGTAGTAGTAGTCGCAGTAGACGTTGTTTTATTAGTTGTAGCAAACGCTATAGTAGTATCAGTAGTGGTAGTCGTTGTAGTAGTATCAGTATTAGTAGACACTTTAGTAGTAGTAGTCATGGTTGTGGCTGTAGTAGAAGCAGTAGTAGTTGCTATATAAGTAACTTTCTGTAGTAGTAGTTGGTGTAGCACTTGTGATTTATTATTATTGTTGTCAGTTATTACTGTTGTCCTTTCTCTCTTTTTATTCTCATATTTACTATCATACATTAATAAGCATTGTTGTTACTCCCTACCTCTGACTGGTTTCTTTCTATATGTTTTATCTATATCTGTGACACTTGCTTCATTTATTGACTGTTATTGTTCCTAATGTATGTACTCTGACCTCTCCACCAAGTTACCTTTACATGCATACACACACTCACACGCACACACTCACGCACATACCAGTACCTGACTATATTGTTGATGTTTTTGTTTTGTTTTTGTTTTGTTGCTTTGTATTTGTTATCTGTTGATGTTTTCTTGTATTTGTATGATTTTTGCATATTCTAATAAAAAAAAAAAAACTAAAATGTCAATAAATCAATTTTTTTATTTACACAGTTTAATTTTTTTACATTAAAAGTTGACAGAGCAGAGATCCAATAATGCAACTCACAACCATAAGTGAACTGAAAAAAAACTGAATCCTAAAATACGTTCATTTTCTTTTCAGTTTAGTCCCTTTATTAATCTGGTGTCGCCACAGCGGAATGAACAACCAACTTATCCAGCATATGGTTTACACAGTGGATGCCCTTCCAGCTGCAATCCATACACACTCATTTACACACATACACTACAGACAATTTAGCTTACCCAATTCACCTATACTTGACTTGTGGGGGAAACCGGAGCACCCTAAGGAAACCCACGCCAACACGGGGAGAACATGCAAACTCCACACAGAAATGCCTACTGACCCAGCTGAGGCTCAAACCAGTGACCTTTTTGCTGTGAGGCGAATGTGCTACCCACTGTGCCACCATGCAGCCCATCCCAAAATACAGAACTTGATAATTAACAGATATTTTTACAGTGCAGATTTTTAAAACACATTTCCCAATGTAAAACCACTAACCCTAAATGAGCAATAAAAGTGATGCTGGCCAAAATATAATAGTTAGCCCACACAAGTGAACATGAGGGGTCAGGGCTGAGCAGATAAAGGGGGTCTTCACCCTGTCCCATGAACCCGAGCACAGTGGCAGCTCTTGAGGTGAGGGGCCGAGGTGCCGGAGAAGTAATTTAATCGCAGACTCTGCCCAATTCCCCGGGCGGGTGAGTTTAA
>NC_141043.1:41965000-42022500 GCF_052040795.2 Danio rerio | reverse complement strand
ATGATTATTGGCGCAATCACTCATGTAACAGCCTGCCCAGCTTTCGGTGGGGCCTCCTGTATTTGTCACTGTCACTTCCCCAAGTGCTCCGCCATTGTCTTGGAAATTGTATGTGTAAGGCAAGAGATGCCTGTGACCCACTTCGACAAGGGAGCCGGCGACGTGAGGGCGCTCATCGCCGCGGAGGGGAAGAAAAAGCAGGAAAAAAAACTGAAAGGGAGGGAAAAAAACAGCAGTTTGATGTGTCCTATTATGTGTCCCAGCTAGAGCCATAAATAATTGTGACAAGTTTTTTGTTGCGCGTGAAAGTCCTTGACTCTGCCTCCTGTTCCAGCGCCTCCTCTCTGGCGCTGAGATGCTGCCAAACTCCCC
Source organism: Danio rerio (assembly GCF_052040795.2). Taxonomy (NCBI): domain Eukaryota; kingdom Metazoa; phylum Chordata; class Actinopteri; order Cypriniformes; family Danionidae; genus Danio; species Danio rerio. Next base: position 42,022,128 of record NC_141043.1, on the reverse strand, counting down.
CCACCCGCTCCCAGATGATAGATGGCACGGCGAAGCAAATGACAACGGGATAGATTTTTAGTTTGTGCTTTGGAAGGGATCAGTAATGGTGCTTTGCTGTACAAAGCAATAAATGGGAAGGACGAGTGAGGGAGAAGCACAAACGAGAGGAAGACGAGATGGAGGGGGGTAAAGATTCATTGCTGCAGTCTGAGGGGCTTGGAAATGATAATCACTGACATGTGAATTACTAAATATGGACTTTTGGGCGTTTTAGCAAAGTTTTTGTACTCGACTGGACAGCGAAGGATGAATTGGCAATTTTTCTTTGGCAGGAAATGTCCCAGGAAGTCGAGCTGCTGCCTGCCAGTTTTCCTGTGCAGTTCATTAGGATGGCTTTCTGTCGGATTAGCGGGCAACGCATGGGCTCTGATACTGAGCCATGGTGCTTGTATGGACAATGCATGTTTGAACCTTGGTTGCAACAGTTTCTGGCCTTTTTCTGTACTGTATTAATATTATTTAAATAATAATTCTTCCCAGTACTGGGTTGCAGGTGAAAGGACATCCGCTACGTAAAACATATGCTAGAATTGTTGGCGGTTCATTACACTGTGGGGACTCCTGATAAATTTAAAATTATTATTTTTTATTATTTTTATTATTATCATTTATTATTATTAGTATTATTTTATTTTAAAAATATATCATCATCCTTTCTGTTAAATTTGTATTCTTTTATATTTTTCCCTAATTTCTTTTTATCTAAAAGAAGATTTTAAACAAATATTCATTCATTTTCTATTCAGCTTAGTCCCTTTATTAATCTGGGGTCACCACAGCGTAATGAACCACCAATTTATCCAGCATATGCATTACGCAGCGGATGCTTTTCCAGCCACAACCCATCACTGGGAAACATCTGTACACTCTCATTCACACACATACACTACGGGCAATTTAGCTTAACCAATTTACAGCGCATGTCTTCGGCCTTGGAAACCGGAGCACCTGTAGGAAACCCACGCGAACACAAGGAGAACATGCAAACCATCCACACAGAAATGCCAGCTCACCCAGTCAAGGCTTGAAACAGCGACCTTCTTGTTGTGAGGCAATTATGCGCTACCAACTGCGCTACCATGACGGCAAGCGTATATTGATTATTTTTATTTTGATAAATATTATTCATTTATATGTGACCCTGGACCACAGAACCAGTTTAAATATTTGCCAATAGCCAGCAATACATTGTATAGGTCAAAACGAAAGATTTTTCTTTTTATGCAACACATCATTACAATATTAAAGGTGCAGTATGTAAGTTTGACACCACTAGGCATTGCTTCCTGGTTCAAAACACAGGCAAGTGCAGGTTGCCAGATTGACAATACCAACAGAAGTGTGCCTGGCTATCAAACCTAAAAGCTGATGTAAAACCGTGTCCTAAATAAAAGCAACCTCATGTTATAGAAGGAATATTTTCCATATTAAAAGGAGTCTTTGTCCTAACCAACATCTGAAATATTCATATTTTGGTAACGGCTTCTATATTTCTTGCAGTTGAACAACAGAAAACTATGACAATGATCACTTCATGTGCTTAATTCAGTGCTAAATGCTAATAATGTGAGTTTGAATGTCATTTTACATGACATTTATTGCCATACTACTTCACCACAGGTCTTGAAAGTAAAATAAACCGTTTGAAATTGAACTTTACAACTTTGACACAAAACCAACTCATATCAGTGATTCAGAATCTACATTTAATAATGTTCAAGAGGTTGAATATGTATTAACCAGATTATAAACCTTAACATTTCGTTGGAGTGCAGTAAGTGCGCTATTCTGTGCCTCTGTTGTATTTAAATATCTGTCATGTTTCGTCTGGTGTAAACAGCTCAACTGATTATCACTGCCAATCTTATCACTTAGTGTGTTGTTAGCACACGGAATTACAATGTAACCTGCTCACCTAATGTTAACGTTCGTTATATTATAGTATTCGCTAATTAAAGGGTCACGAAACACCAAAACACATTTTTTGAGCTGTTGACAGTCGTATATGTGTCCCACACTGCTAAAAACACTATTAGGACACCTATAAATTGTAAATTGGTTGAAAAAGTGTAAACTGGTTGTTTTTGCGTTATTTCAAGCAAATTCGTACTTCCTGTTTGAAACGAATTTTTGAAGCTGCGTCACGGTCATGACATAATAGCCTGTATTCCAGCGTGCAGACTGGGCGTCTGTGCCAGAGTGAGTCTTATTACGTCTTACAGTGTGTTGCATTAATGCATGAGTAAGGCTTGGTTCAAACCAATCAGCGCGCTCTATTGTGCAACTTCATTAATATTCATTACTGTCACAGTGTAGACGGCATAGACGCCACGTTGTGTTGGCAAAACAAGCGTGAAGTGTTGCTTTTATAGTTTGCTGCAGTTAAGTTTCGTTTTCATTTTCTCTCTGTGAGAGCGCAGACTCACGCGTGGATTAACAGTGTACGCGACGCGCGACAACAATAACTTACGTGTCTAAGGAGGATTATTGTTTACCTGAGAGCTGTTCTCATCTGCAAACGCTGAGATCCAGATTCGCTTGTAGTCTCCTCTAAATAAAGACGCAGCTCTAGTTGCTGGTGATTGTCCTGTCTCTACAGATTTGGTAAGTGAGCGACCAGTGCTCTTTGTTTATTCAGTTCGTATTTTATTCGTATCAAACAAACTATTGCACCGAGTGCAATAGTTAGCACTAACAGTTACAACCAAACTATAACCTCGTGTTGGATTTTGTGACCGGAATAAACACACGCGGCTTTCTGACGCTACCTGCCGTGTGTATCTAAGTTTCCGGGAAATGCTGAGTTTTTTTTTCTCTCATTCGCTGTGCGGTATCAAACATTGCATGAAAAATAAACGCTTGGAGCAGCGCCTTGAATCAAATATCACGTTTGTCGGGAGGGGCATAAATGAATTCCCTGAATGAAAGAGCCAAACTGCAGTTAAAGTCCACCATTTAATAATTTGGCAAATAATTCGACTACAGATGTCCATGTAAACACAGTCACATTGTCCGCTGTGGTTGTGTGTTTTGACTCTGAAATTCAGCGCGCCCAAATAGACACTCCCATACCAAGCCGCTTTTCTTCCTCCGACACTCCCCCCTAAACAGAGCTGGACACGCCCACTTTTCTGACTTTTTCCAAAGTAGAGGTGTGAAAACACACTGCTGAAACGAGGGGGTTTCATGGCCCTTTAATAACCTCATGTGGAACTCTGAATCTGCATCTCATTTCAGAGTCTGCTATAGCCTCACCGAAGGTCGCATTTTGGTCACGAATGCATGCTTTAAGAACCTTCCTGACTAAATAAATGAAATACGCTGTTTTACACAAAAGCAACCTGTGGTGCTGAAATAAAAGGTTAAATATAAATATGTGGTGCTTAAATATAATATAGTATAATTTATAACATAAAAGACAGCTATTCCGGCACAGAACTTTCACAGCAGAATATCTGACTTCAGCATTGTTTTTCAGGTAAACAAGAATGTTCACTTGGCATGTTTCTTAAATATATGCAAATATGTAATGGTATTATTATGCTTTAGAAGAGTCAAAAACTTACATACAGCACCTTTAAATATAATTTTCCATGAATACATTTTATAAATCCACTGTAAATATATAAAATCTGAATTTTTGATTTGTATGATGCATTGCTAATCACTTAATGTACACAAATTTAAAGACAATTTGATCAATATTTAGTTTTTGCTTTGAACTCCAGATGTTCAAATAGTTGTATTTCCGCCAAATTTTGTCCTATCATAACAAACCATAAATCAATGGTTCAAGCTTATTTATTCAGCTTTCAAATAATATATAAATCTTACTTTCAGCAAAGTACACTTATGACTGGTTTTGTGGTCACATATTATATTTATTTAAAAATAAAATTTATTATATTTATAAAGAGAGTAGTCTAAAAAAAAGTGCTTCTGTCAAAAATGTGGCCTGTCCACGGCACTCACACAGGTGAAGGAGATCCAGAGAGAGCGCTTTCCATTCATCCAAACTCTGGAAAAAATGTGTTTTTGAGTCTCTTACACCTGAATGATACATGAGCTGCTGAAAAATGATGTCATGACAACAATACTTGGCTGATGGCAACACAGAACAGGCGCACTTAAAACAACACTTCATTACTATCATAAGGTGTGAACTAGAAAAGCAACAGAACGAGTCAAATAAATAAATAACCACACATTTGACACAAGAGTACGAATATATATATATATATATATATATATATATATATATATATATATATATATATATATATATATATATATATATATATATATGTATATATATATATATATATATATATATATATATATATATATATATATATATATATATATATATATGCTTAATCTTATTGAAGTCACAATCAAAACAGAACTGACGTTTACTTTTTTATGGAATATTGCAGAGGTTTTATTAATCATGTATGCATGTACATTATTATTTGATTTTAATGTAAGAGCCCTTGTAATCTTTAATCAAAATAACTCCCTCTTCAGCATCTCTTGTCTGATGACATATTTATTAGAGTGAAAGCAGCATCAACCTGTCACAAACATGCCTTGAACTAAATAGTCCTACATTTTTTTCCAGAATTAAAAGTCATTTTATTTGGATATGCATCAGAAAAGAGAAGAAAAGCCAATCGCAACTTTCATTTCATGCTGATTTTTTAAAGCCTTGGTGTAGCCTTTCTTTTGCTTATGTACATTTAAAGACACAGTACACTCAAAAAAAAAAAAAAATGACGTTGGTTGTTAGTTGAAACTGCTTACAGTTGAAGTCAGAATTATCCCCCCCCCACCTTGATTTTTTTCCCTTTGTAAATATTTACCAAATTATGTTTGGCAGAGCTTCTGGAGATAGTCTTATTTGTTTTATTTTGGCCAGAATAAAAGCAGTTTTTAATTTAAAAAAAACATTTTAAGCTCAAAATTTGTCAGGCCCCTGTGTATCACGATCGGGGTTGGGGAATAAGGAGCGAGGACCCAAGTGCAGAGTAAATAAGTATTTATTTATAATAATAAATTTGGCGCAAACTACCAAAAGACTATTGCGCCGCGTCTTGCGCCACACTGCGCCGGGTGTATGATAGGGCCCTAAGTGTGTATCTCAGTGTTAGGTTGCGGCTGAAAGGGAATCCACTGCATAAAACAATAAGTTGGCGGTTCATTCCGCTGTGGCAACCCCTGATTAATAAAGGGACTAAGCTGAAAAGAAAATTAATAAATGATCATATAGAGCACCGAATCACATTAGTCATGCTTAAAAAGCCAAATCTTGACTCCTTGACTATCTAGCTCTTGATATTTCTGAGTCTATGTTCCCCAAATACTTCCTGTCCTCTTTCTCTTTTTCTCTCTACACACACACCAAAAAAAAAAAAAAAAACACGATCCAATGAAAACATTTTCCCCGCATATGTATCAACTGAAAACATGCTTACCTCACATATATTTGCTGCTCGTCTTCTCCGCCTGTGACATTATGTGGAAAAATCAAAGCAAAGTAAGCTTGCATATTCATCAAGATAATTACAATACACATACATATGCGTTGAACTTTACATAATGAAAATGGACAGGAGTGAAGGCGGCCCCCGCACTCATTACAAATGGATGTGACTTTTACCTGGTTAGCACTCTGGTAATGAAGTGCCATCATCTTGTCCACAGCTGTGTGATGGATACGTGGGCCTGGTTAAAATACCCTCTGCAGATCCTCATCGCCAATTAGACGGCTGATAGATGGCATTATCAGTCACGTTAATGAGCACGGACTGACACGCGTGCCTGCTGTGGTCACCTGGCCTACGTGCCCCCGGTACCACACCGCACCACATTTACCAGCTCCCATCCAGCTGGGCACGTTAAACATTGATAGCACCTGAATTTGATCCTGCCTCCATGAGGTCTATATAGAGCATTCAGAGCAAGATCAACTCAGATTTAAACTTAGTTTCATTCAGAAGTCTGTATGTGGGGACTAGAAATATGTAAATTATATTAAATATTAATATTAATCTATTAATTAAAATATTATAGTAAATATTAAACATATTACAAATTATAAATTATATTATATGTTTTCAGCTGTGGATATATACATTAAAACAGCAGAACATATGTCATTGTGCCTATTGATTTAAAAATATAGATTTTTATTGACAAATTTTTAAATAGGGGTCATGGTGGCGCAGTGGGTAGCAAGATCGCTTCACAGCAAGAAGGTCGCTGGTTCGAGCCTCGGCTGGGTCAGTTGGCATTTCTGTGTGGAGTTTGCATGTTCTCCCTGTGATCACGTGGGTTTCCTCTGGGTGCTCCGGTTTTCCCCACAAGTCCAAAGACATGCGCTATAGGTGAATAGGGTAGGCTAAAAATTGCCCAAAGTGTATGAGTGTGAATGAGTGTGTATGGATGTTTCCCAGTGACGGGTTACGGCTAGAAGGGCCTCCGCTGCATAAAACATTGCTGGAAAGTTGGCGGTTCATTCTGCTGTGGCGACCCCTGATTAATAAAGGGACTAAACCAGGGGTGTCAAACTCTTTTTACCTCAGGGGCCACATGGAGGAAAATCTATTCCCAAGTGGGCCAGACTGGTAAAATCATGGTGTAAACTTAAAAACAACAACATCAGGTTGTTTATTTTGTTTTAATGCGATCAACATAAAACAAACCTGGAGCCTGAGGACAACACAATCTCACAGGAATTCATAACTTTTTGATTTATTTGATTTATTTATTGATTTATTATAATTTATATGAATTCGTACAATTTAGTACTATTTGATTATCCACAGGGGCGAAGCAGTGGCTCAGTAGGTAGTGCTGTCGCCTCACAGAAAGAAGGTCGCTGGGTCGGTGGTTCGAATCTCGGCTCAGTTTGTATTTCTGTGTGGAGTTTGCATGTTCTCCCTGCGTTCGCGTGGGTTTCCTCCGGGTCTAAAGACATGCGGTACAGGTGAATTGGGTAGGCTGAATTGTCCGTAGTGTATGTGTGTGTGGATGTTTCCCAGAGATAGGTTGTGGCTGGAAGGGCATCCGCTGTGTAAAAACATGCTGGATGAGTTGGTGGTTCATTCAGCTGTGGTGACACCGGATTAAATGAATGAATGAATGATTATCCACAAACGATGGTTGGGTCTTATGATTTATCATACATTTTCATACGACTAAACTCATACGAATTAGCCACTAAACTGTTTAAATGTGAAATAGTTACGTTTCCTTGTGAGAACACCTCAGTGTGGTATGGCAGATGTGGTCTTTCTGTCTAAGGAGGCTGTAAAACTGATGCTGATTCAGGCTTCTGGATTGGATGAAATGAACAGGTTACAATTGCAGCTTATTTTTATATATTACAAAATCATCTCGCGGGCCAGATTAAATCTGTTTGCGGGCCTGATCCGACTCGCGGGACGTACGTTTGACACCCCCTGGAGTAAACCGAAAATTAAATAGAGGCTGCTTGAATGAAAACCGCTTTCAATTATAGTAACATGGATTTTATTGTCAGTAACGGTAACGGCATTGTAACGAGGGAAACTAATTAATTTGACTACTCGTTACTGAAAAAAGCATCGCCTTTAGTAACACCGTTTATTTATATTGCAGTTATTATATTGCCGATATTAATTAAACAAACTCACACCAGCATTACAGCTAATGTTGTGGTTTATGATATCGCCTCAGATAGTTAAAGCCGGCTTCCGTAAAAATCCATCACGTAAATCACCGGACATTACCACCCTAATTAAACACCCACTAAGCTGAAAATAAAATGAATGATTAATTTTACAATTCAATTCAATAAATTTATCTGATATGCAATTTAACTAGAAAAATATTTATTTTTCATTTTATATGTAGCATTATTGGTTGATTATCTTATATATTTACAATTGATTCATTACATTTTTGGCTTTGTAGTTTTCAGTATCAAAACTGAATTTGTCCATTAATTTGGCTTAGTTCCTTTATTCATTAGGGGTCGCCAACCCCTATGAATATAAATGAACCGCCAACTTATCCAGCATATGGCTTACACAGTGGATGCCCTTCCAACTGCAACCCAGTATTGGGAAATATCCATACACCAGGGCTCAACAATAAGGACTGCCCTATGGCCCGAGGCCAGTGTGAAAGATGCTTGGGACAGTAGACAGGATTATTACTGGCCCGATTGGGAAAGTGCTGCCTTGTCACTAAAGTTTAACTTGTCTGCGACTATTTGTCAATTGTGTGCATTTTAAGCTTCAGCTTTTTAGTCTTAAAATGCTACCTTCTCTGATGTTGATTGCTTTTCGGATCCTCCTATCTGATTTGATGTTTTGAGCATGCTATTTTTTCTGTATCCTGGTAACAACCAGTACAGCGAAGAGACGGCAACATGGCAGCAATATCAAGTTAAAAGTCTAAAGTAAAATGTCTGTTTATACCGTTTTGAAAGCAGACATTTACATGAAAACACAACGAAAAAAAATGGTGATTATTATTTTATTTATTTATTTTTTTTTTGCACAATTTTCCAGTCAGCCACCTTTTGTTAAATAATTTCGAACTGCAATAAAATACCTCTACATTTCCCATTATGCAATTTTTGTTTGCATAGCTCTGAATTGTGCTCATACATTTATTAAAATTTTTCAAATATTGAAATTCTAGATTCACAGAAGTTATTTTTGACACATTATTTAAAATGTGTGGCTAAAAAATAAGTATTAACTTGTCTTTTTTATTTTTTAATGGGGCCAGTGACAATTTTGGCAGGGCAAGTAAAAATCTGAACCATTGGCCCGATTGGACCAGTAGAAAAAATCCTTAGCGTTGAACCCTGTACACACACATGCACTACAGCCAATTTAATGTATTCAATTCACCTATAGTGCATCTCTTTGGACTGTGGGGAAAACCGGAGCACCCGTAGGACGGGAGAACATGCAAACTCCAAAGAGAAATGCCAACTGACCAAGCCAGGGTTCGAACCAGCGACCTTCTTGCTATGAGGCGAAAGTGCTAACCATTAAGCCAACGTGTCGCCATAAAAGTGAATTTTTATGACTAATAAGATGGATTGAAAGACTGAAATTTTGCATTTAAATTCATTACTTGCCCTTTCTTTGTTCTGAAATTAACCTTCAGCTCTTTTAACATCACAGTCCGTGACCATTGCCTGATTGTGAGCATTTTTACTGATAGTATCTGTTGGCTTATTAACATAAGTGGATCTCTCCATATAAGAATGAATTATATTTTGTCCTCCAAGGAATAGCAGAGTTAACAAGTACATTCCAAACCATCAAATAACCAAAAAAGTTGTAGAGATGCATACAAATGTAATGGAACACTGTAGCATCAGTGCACAAATGACTTGTTTTACATTTTATTCTATCAGCAGTATAGCAGAGATAATCCTCGGAGCACAATGAAATGTGAAATCTGCGTGGTGTTTGTATAGCTGGCATTCCTTGTGCAAACCCAGCAACACCCTGAATCTCTCGGTGGACATCCTAATTAAACAAACTCACACGAGCATTACAGCCAAGGTTGTGATTTATGATATCGCCTCAGATAGTTAAAGCCGGCTTCCGTAAAAATCCATCACGTACATCACCGGACATTACCGCCCTAATTAAACACCCAAATGCCTGCAGATATCATAAAATTAGAAGGAAAAAAAAAACACTCTCACTCCCTTAATAAAGCGCCGCATCTGTGATATTACAGGATTTGGAGATATATATTTAAATAAATAAAAAAAGCAGCCCTCCACAAATGTGAGCGTAATTTGTCTATTTTAGGCCAAATGTTTCTGGCGATGTGAAACTGATTAATTATTTGAAATATACTGATTGCAGCGAGCTGAGAATGTGGCATTAAAATAATGACTCCTGAGCCTCTTCTGAGTTTGTACATTTAGCATCGCGCAACCATTAGGAATAATCTGTCCAATTAAAGGTTGTGTAATTAATTAAGTGCACATTCTGTGAAAAGGCGAGAAGGGAGAATTTATCAAACTGCTGAAATATGACCTATCTTGTCCAAAAGACTAATATGTTTAAACAAAAGATGAAAATTGATGACAACATTATTTGTAACAAAATGCTCACTGTGCAACTATGATGCATTTGTCCTCAGATTGCGCTTCTTAGCATTGTCCTTACAGAATTCGTGATGTATTACCCCAGGCAGCGTGGCAATAACTTTAGATGAAAGGCCTGCCTGTCTGGGGACTGTGTTTTCGTAATGCGTATCCTGCTTGATATCTCGACCGTAACGGCGTGCGCGAGGCTCGCAACCCGCGCTGGCAGCTGCGAAACGCATGACATATGGCTGTTTTTTCAACGCAAACATGATCTTTGTAGGTTTATCTCATGCACGACGCCACAATAATCTCCCTCGTCAAGCACTTTGGACAGATTTGCTCAAGTTCTAGTGGCATTGCTGAAGCTTGGCAGACGCTGGAAGGGCCCCTGGTGCAGGCCTTGCTTCTATTCGCCGTCAAAGCCAAGCCAAGTAACCATGTGTGGGCTTGGCCGTGGTTCTCTGGGCACATGGGTGTGCGGAGGTGTGTGTTGATGGAAATGCGGGCACGGGGCGAGCGTGTGTGGGCGTGTTGGCATGCATGTGCAACATGGTGTTGCGGAGCGCGCTGTGTGCAACTGTTCCCAGGCATCGCATTCCTGCAGATTTGCTGTACCTATAAAACAATGCTGCATTTTTGGATGAAATTGTAATTGGGTTTGCATGCTTGATGTACTATGGTATTCAAAAAATCATACCTGGAAATAATATTGATTTTAAAAAGCATATGGGTCAAGGATGAGATTTCCCATTTGGTGAATGCATCCAAATTAAATGTACAATTGAGAGCATATTAAATGCAAGGTAAGTGTCTACTTTAATTTTTCAAATAAACTGTGTATGGAAAAAAGCTTTTCAAAATATGATTTAAAGGGATAGTTCACTCAAATCTGAGAATTTACTCACTATTTGCTAAATCTCAACTTATCCAAAACCTTTATGATTTTCTTTATTCTGTAATAAATGAAGGAAGATATTTTGAAAAAAGCTGCAAATCTGTAACCACTGACTGCCACAGTATTTGTTTTTCCTACAATGTTTACAGATTTTCACTGTGAGTATTTAATTCTCATTTTCGAGTAAACTATCCCTTTAAATTTTATTTTGAAAAGCTTTTTTTCCCCCACATAGTTTATGTGAAATATTAAAGTAGACACTTAACTTGCATTTAATATGCTTTCAATTGTAAAATTTAATTTGATGCATTCACTATAGGGGACATCTCGTTCTTGACCCATATGCTAATGGTTATTATTTCACGATGGAGTTGTGAAAAATGAGAATTAACCTGTAAAGTGTTTCAAAACATCATTTAAAGAGAGACCTCAACCAATAATGACATTTTACTCACTATTTACTCAAGTGATTCCAAACATTTATGAGTTTCTTTATTCAGTAAAACACAAAGGAATCTTTTTTTTTTTTTTTAGGTATTTTAAAGAAAGCTGAAAACCTGACCAGAGTAGGAAAAACAAATGCTATGGAGATCAGTGGTTACAGGTTTCCAGCTTTCTTCAAAATATCTTCCTTTGTCTATTACAGAATAAACTCATAAAGGTTTTTGATCACTAGAGAGTGAGCAAACAGTGAATAAATTCTCATTTTTGAGTTAACTATCCCTTTAAATCTAATTTAAAAAAGCTGTTTTTTCCCACACCGTTTATTTGAAATAATAAAGTAGACACTTAACTTAACTTTCAATTGTAAAATTAAATTTGATGCACCAAAGGGGACATCTTGTTCTTAACTATTAGCATATTCCATATGCTAATAGTTATTATTTCACAATGGAGTTGTGAAAAAAAAGAGAATTAACCTGTAAAGTCTTTCAAAACATCATTCAAAGAAAGAGCTCAACCAAAAATGACATTTTATTCACTATTTGCTCAAGTGATTCCAAACATTTATGAGTTTCTTTATTCAGTAAAACACAAAAGTTCCACAAAAGCTGAAAACTAACTTTTTGCTAAATCTCAAGTGATCCCAAACCTTTATGAGTTTCTTTATTCTGTAATAAACGAAGGAAGATATTTTGAAGAAAGTTAAAAATCTGTAACCACTGACTTTATTAGTATTTGTTTTTCCTACAATGTTTACAGGTTTTCAGCTTTTTACAAAATATCTTAAAAGAACCTTTTGTGTTTTACTGAATAAAGAAATTCATAAAGGTTTGGAATCAATTGAGTAAATGGTGTGTAAAATTTAATTTTTGTTTGAGGTCTCTCTTTTGATTAAACTTTACAATTGAAAGCATATTAAATGCAAGTTAAGTGTCTACTCTAATATTTATAATAAATAACCTGTTGAAAAAAAAGTTTTATTTTTTTTAAATATGATTTAAAGGGATAGTTCACTCAAAAAATGAGAATTTACTCACTATTTACTCATCCTAAAGTGATTCCAAACCTTTATGAATTTCTTTATTCTGTAATAGACAAAGGAAGATATTTTGAAGATAGCTGGAAACCTGTAACTATTGATTTCAATAGTATTTGTTTTTCCTACAAGGTTTTCAGCTTTCTACAAAATACATTTAAAGAAGTTTTTATTTTCTACTGAATAAAAATTCATAAAGTTTTGGAATCATTTAAGGTGGAGTAAAAAGTGAGTAAATTTAAACTCTCTTTTTTCTTTATTCTTTTCCCTCAAGTTTTGCTGGTTGATGCATTTGACGATTTTTCCTTGCTAATATTCAGCCAGTTCAAAACTCCAAGCACACTTTTGTGCGCCAGTATGAAGTATTGCATTAGAGTCGGCAGCGCAACATGCAAGCATCATACTGCCTGTAGGTCTGGGCGATTGATCGAATTGAACTTGTAAACACAATTAAGCAAAGCTTTGATTGTTGAACGTGTCTTTTCAAGGAAGCATGGTGCAAATTTTACAACCCAGGCTCATTCTGAACACTATATACATTTCTGAAGAGCACCAAATATGTCCCAGAAGGTAGTTTTTGTTTTCACGAATCCACCAGAGGCCGCTGTGTATGCTTTTTCAGATCTCAAATTTCTCTCACGAGTGCCATTCGCACATACTGTTCTCACATAAATCCACCAGAGGCCACTGTCGACTGACTGACCGATCGACTGACTCACCCTCTTTGCCTAAAACCCAACCAATAGTGTTTTCAAAAACACAGATTGACCAGATCACTCCCTTTCCTATACCAAACCATCAGTTTTAAATATCAATCCAGAAAAAGAAAAGCCTTCGCCTGATTTTTACCCAAATTTTCTGATTTTACCACATTCTTACCCTGTTATTTATTTGTTCATTTTATTTTTTGGCTTTTGTTTTTGTCTCACCTGTTTTCTGGAATAGTCCTTCACCAGACTCAAACCCTGTCATCGTGATCAACTCTTCTCTGCATCTCAAGTCTGCCGAACGTACATGGCGAGCTATTGGACAAACTGGTAACAGTGGGAAAGCCTTCCATATGGAGATATTCGGTCAGCTGGTAAGCATGAAAATACCGTCATACTGTCCCATATCGTTCGTTTTAAAGACGAAATGCAGCCATACGTACCTCTTGCTATATAACTCGTGATCTCCAAAAATGTATATAGTGCTATGTTTTCAGAATTAGCCTGTTCAAACTTTAGTAAATCTCCCCGAAGGCCAGAGGGCGCTATTGCAGAAACCCACAAACCTATCCAAATACACATAAAGAATTTATCACTTTAAAATATTAAAAATGTTAATAAAAGTGACCTTTTCAAACTTTTTAAGGTTAAAAGTTGTTGTAAGATAGATCAAAGTGCGATTCAAAAGCATAAATAAAAAACATTAATTACAAACTGACAGATAAACTGACTCACCCTTCTTCCCTAAAACCCAACCAATAGTGTTTTCAAAAACACAGATTGACCCGATCACCCCTTCTCCTAAACCCAAACAACAGTTTTAAAAAGCAATCCAGACAAAAGAAAAGCCCCCGTCTGATTTTTACCACATTTTCAGATTTTACCACATTCTCACCCTGTTATTTACTTGTTTATTTTATTTGTTGGCTTTTGTTTGACCTGTTTTCTGGAACAGTTCTTCACCAGACTCAAACCCCATCGTTGTGGTCAACTACTCTCTGCGAAAAGAAAAGCCATCCATATGGAGATATTTGGTCAGCTGATAAGCATGAAAATATCGTCATGCCGTCTCGTATCATTCGTTTTAAAGACGAAATGCAGCCATATGCACCTCTGGCTACATAATTTGCTATCTCCAAAAACGGATATAGAGTTATGTTTTCAGAATGAACCTATGTTGCAACTTTAGTAAATCAACTCCGAAGGCCAGAGGGCGCTATTCCAGAAACCCACAAACCTGTCCAAATACACATGAAGAAACCCAGTTCCTTTCAATGGAAGCTTCCCCAACAGCAAGTGCATGGTTGTTGCTAAATCGGATACGGTCATTGCTGGACGTTAATGAGAATTATTTATATTATTTATTACATTCTTATTTATTGTATTTCATTAACATCTACCCCCACCCCAACCCTAAACCCAACCATCAAAGTAATGTAAAAACAGTAGTTGTACAGAGTATTATTTATGCTATAGTACCCAATAAATAACATTTTTTAAAGCCTACCCCAATCATAAACCCAACGGTCATAGTACTGTGAAAATATTAATTATTATTATACAGTGTTATTAATGCTGCTCTATTGATTTGTATATCGTTGGCACTTCTGGCCGGCCGCGTATCTGATCTAGATTTTACCCAAGTGCATCCCATAAACTGTAAAAACAAATATCTGTTAATTATCAGTTTCCGGTGGCTTAGTGGGACGGTAAACAGTAAATGTATACTAGAAGTTTATTACAAGGATTTTGTAGCGTAATATACGACACCAACCCTGACGATTTATCACTTTAAAATATTAAAAATGTTAATAAAAGTGACCTTTTCAAACTTTTTAAGGTTAAAAGTTGTTGTAAGATAGATCAAGGTAAAATTCAAAAGCATAAATAAAAAACATTAATTACAAACTGACCGATAAACTGACTCACCCTTCTTCCCTAAAACCCAACCAATAGTGTTTTCAAAAACACAGATTGACCCGATCACCCCTTTTCCTAAACCCAAACAACAGTTTAAAAAAGCAATCCAGACAAAAGAAAAGCCCTCGTCTGGTTTTTACCACATTTTCAGATTTTACCACATTCTCACGCTGTTATTTACTTGTTTATTTTATTTGTTGGCTTTTGTTTTACCTGTTTTCTGGAACAGTTCTTCACCAGACTAAAACCCTGTCGTCGTGGTCAACTCGTCCCTGCGAACAGTAAAGCCGTCCATATGGAGATATTTGGTCAGCTGATAAGCATGAAAATACCGTCATGCCGTCCCGTATCAATTGTTTTAAAGACGAAATGCAGCCATATGCACCTCTGGCTACATAATTTGTCATCTCCCAAAACGGATATAGAGCTATGTTTTCAGAATGAACCTATTTTGCAACTTTAATAAATCAACTCCGAAGGCCAGAGGGCGCTATTGCAGAAACCCACAAACCTGTCCAAATACACATGAAGAAGCCCAGTTACTTTCAATGGAAGCTTCCCCAACAGCAAGTGCATGGTTGTTGCTAAATCGGATACGGTCATGGCTGGACGTTAATGAGAATTATTTATATTATTTATTACATTCTTATTTATTGTATTCCATTAACATCTACCCCCACCCCAACCCTAAACCCAACCATCAAAGTAATGTAAAAACAGTAGTTGTACAGAGTATTATTTATGCTATAGTACCCAATAAATAACATTTTTTAAAGCCTACCCCAATCATAAACCCAACGGTCATAGTACTGTAAAAATATTAATTATTAGTATACAGTGTTATTAATGCTTCTCTATTGATGTGTATATCGTTGGCACTTCTGGCCGGCTGCATATCTGATCTAGATTTTACCCAAGTGCATCCCATAAACTGTAAAAAATAATATCTGTTAATTATCAGTTTCCGGTGGCTCAGTGGGACGGTAAACAGTAAATGTATACTAGAAGTTTATTACAAGCATTTTGTAGCGTAATATACGACACCAACCCTGACGATTTATCACTTTAAAATATTAAAAATGTTAATAAAAGTGACCTTTTCAAACTTTTTAAGGTTAAAAGTTGTTGTAAGATAGATCAAGGTGAAATTCAAAAGCATAAATAAAAAACATTAATTACAAACTGACCGATAAACTGACTCACCCTTCTTCCCTAAAACCCAACCAATAGTGTTTTCAAAAACACAGATTGACCCGATCACCCCTTTTCCTAAACCCAAACAACAGTTTTAAAAAGCAATCCAGACAAAAGAAAAGCCCCCGTCTGGTTTTTACCACATTTTCAGATTTTACCACATTCTCACCCTGTTATTTACTTGTTTATTTTATTTGTTGGCTTTTGTTTTACCTGTTTTCTGGAACAGTTCTTCACCAGACTAAAACCCTGTCGTTGTGGTCAACTCGTCCCTGCGAACAGTAAAGCCATCCATATGGAGATATTTGGTCAGCTGGTAAGCATGAAAATACCGTCATGCCGTCCCGTATCAATTGTTTTAAAGACGAAATGCAGCCATATGCACCTCTGGCTACATAATTTGTCATCTCCCAAAACGGATATAGAGCTATGTTTTCAGAATGAACCTATTTTGCAACTTTAATAAATCAACTCCGAAGGCCAGAGGGCGCTATTGCAGAAACCCACAAACCTGTCCAAATACACATGAAGAACGTTCGAGGTTACTAAAGTAACCCTTCGTTCCCCGAGGAGGGGAACGGAAGCACTATAAGTGGATTTGATTTGTAAAATCCACGCATTGGGAGGTTCGGTTCAGAAGCTACTCGTCTGAAAGAGTATTGAACGGGCCAATTAAGAATGAATTGGCAGCGCAAGCCTGCGCAGGTGAGCGGCATAAGCAATCAACTGAGTATATAAGCTCACCTGGCGCCAGCAGACGCTATCCTTTTTAAGCTGAAGAGACTTTCAACAGCTAAGGGACAGTCATTATGGCGACGGAGTATAGTGCTTCCGTTCCCCTCCTCGGGGAACGAAGGGTTACTTTAGTAACCTCGAACGTTCCCCTTCGGGGGGAACTTCAGCACTATAAGTGGATTTGATTTGTAAAATCCACGCATTGGGAGCCCATTGAAAGCGCCATAATGACTGCACCTTACCAACACCCCCGATGAGGAGATAGTCAAGCAAGCGTGACGCACCCGCATCATGGGGGGCGCGGTCCTCCAACGTGTCCCTGGCCCTAATTTATCCTACTTCAACAGAAGTTTTACGGATTTAGATATATTTTTTGGGAAGTCGTGAGCATCTAGATAATTCTAGGAAATACGACAGTACGTTGGGAAGCGTGCAATCCCGATAGGGAGGACGCTGCGGAGGCCATCCGTTACCCGAGGGGGGATAGATGGCAGAATTTACATATGGACTAGCCCTAAAAAGGGGGAGTACGCATAGCAAAAGAGTGGTTAGCGGGGAGGGAAGACACGGGTCCGCCCAGGGGGGGGACTTAACCGTGGCGGAATAAGCATATGGGATCGCCTAGTGGGGATCACGCATAGCAGGCACCTTTACCCAAAACGCGGGCTGACCAGCGGGCAGACCTACAACGTAGTGGGCCAGCAAGTGACTCCTCCGCTGAGTCAGTGCTGGGGGCCACGGAGGAATCTGCAGGGCTCACCTGACGGGGAACTTTACTGACAGATAAAAAGGCGCACGTATCTCCGTGTTAGGGAAAATGGCGCAGCAAGCTTGTTTCAACACCCTACCGAATTGTTTCCTCAATCACCAAGGGTTACCTAATACCCTTGAGGAAACCGGCTCCACTCGCAGATTGTAAAACCTTGCAAATGTGTTGGGTGTCACCCAGCCCGCAGCTCTACAGAAGTCTGTTAGAGGGGCGCCGCGTGCGCGCGCTCGAGAGGATGCGAAACTCCAAGTGGAGTGCGCACGCGCTCTCGGGGGACGCGGCTCATCTCGGCTCTGATAGTGAAAGAAAGGCATCCACAATCTAGTGGGAACTTATTTCGGTACGGCACTTCCCTGCTGCCGACCGTTATAACAGACGAAGAGCTGCTCAGATGATCTAAACTCTGAGTGCGGTCCGGATAATACGCAAAACGCGAACTGGACAATAAAGAAGGGCTGGGTCTGCCTCCTCCGAGGGCAGCGCTTGCAGGCTCACTACCTCGTATTAAAACGGAGTGGTAGGAACCTTGGGCACATATCGTGGGCGGGGTCTCAGGACGTGAGAGAAGCCAGCCCAATTACAGGCACGAGTCACTGACCGAAAAATGCCTCCGGGTCCCCGACCCTCTAATCGATATCAACGCGACCAGCAGAGCTGTCTTCAGGGACAGAAAGATACTGAGTCGAGGATCGAAGGGATCTGACGCGGCTTGTGTAGCGAGGGCGAGATCCTAAGAGGGCATGAGAGGGGGCGGGATGGATTAATTCGCTTAGCGCCCCTGAGGAACCGGATGATGAGGTTATGCGTTCCCACGGTGCTGCCAGCCACCGCGTTATGAGAGCGGAGATGGCAGCCACGTAACCTTGAGTGTGGAGGGCGACAGCCTGCTCTCCAGCTTCTCTCGGCGTAAAGAAAGCACAACGCTGATCTGGCAAATTACGGGGGTCTTCTCAGCGAGAGACACACCATTCAGTGAATAGACTCCACGTCAGGGCATAGGCGCGCTCGGGGAGGGGGCTCTAGCCCGAGTGACGGTATTAGCCACCGCAATCGGAGGTTACCTAAGTCTTCCTCGCGTCTAAAATCTCTTCAAAGATCGGCGAGGGTGCCAGGTGGTGCCCTGTCCCTGAGAGAGTAGGTGCTCTCTCGAAGGTACTGCCAGGGGAGGGCTATCGCGAGGGAGAGCTCTGACATCCAGGTCCGGTTGAGCCAGAGGGGCGCAACCAGCAACCTGTTCCTCGTCCTCTTCCTGACCTTGCACAGTAACTGCGCGAGCAGGCTCACTGGGGGAAACGCGTATTTGCGCGTGCACCGAGGCCAGCTGTAAGTCAGTGCATCCGTGCCGAGAGCACTCGGTCAGGGAAAGAACAACTAGCAATGAGCGATCTCGGGGGAAGCAACAGATCGATCTGGGCTTCCCCGAATCGCGCCCATATCAGCTGAACAGACTCGGGGTGGAGTCTCCATTCTCCAGGACGCAAGGCTGCCGTGAGAGCGCATCGGCTGCACGGTTGAGCTTGCCTTAATATGAATGGTGTGCAGCGATTTCAGCCGCGGATGACTCCAGAGGAGCAGACGGCGGGCGAGCTGAGACATGCGGCGAGAGCGCATACCCCCTATACGGCTGATATACGCCACCGCCGCCGTACTGTCCGTCCTGACCAGCACGTGTTGCCGCTCCAGCACCGGAAAAAAACGGTGGAGAGCGAGGAACACTGCCAACAGCTCCAGGCGATATGCCAATGCAACTGGGTACCTTTCCACAGGTCCGCAGCCGCATGCCCGCAACGCACAGCCCCCCAGCCCGTGTTGGAAGTGTCTGCTGAAACGACAACAAGACTGGACCCCTGTTCTAGAGACACCCAGGTCTGTAGGAACGAGGGGTCGCTCCAAGGGCTGAGGGCGCGGCGACACAGCGCAGTAACAGAGACTCGGTGTGCGCGCGCGTGCCATGCGCGTCTGGGGACTCGATCGTGAAGCCAGTGCTGAAGTGGTCTCATATAGAATAATCCGAGCGGCATGAAGCGGCTGCGGATGCCATATGCCCCAGGAGCCTCTGAAATAGTTTCAGTGGGACCACTATTTTACTGTCGAGCTCTCTCAGACAGTACAGCATCAGCTGAGCGCGCTCTCCGGAGAGGCGCGCTGCCATGGTGACCGAGTCCAGCTCCAGCCCGAGAGAAGAGATCCTCTGCACGGGGGCGAGTTTGCTCTTTTCTCGGTTGACCTGAAACCCCCACAGGTGGAAGTGCCAGAGCACTTTGTCTCTGTGCATAATCAACTGCTCTGAGAGAGGGCAAAAATCAGCCAGTCGTAAAGAAATTGAGTATGCAGATGCCCGCGAGCCGAAGGGGCGCTGAGGCACCCTCCGCGGGCTTGGTGAGGACCCGCGGAGACAGAGAGAGCCCGAAGGGGAGGGCTTTGTATTGCCAAGCTCGACCTTCAAACGCAAACCGCAGAAACTGTCGGTGGCGAGGAAGAGTGGAGACATGGAAATACGCGTCCATCAGGTCTAATGCTGCAGACCAACCCAGAGGACGAACGCACCGGAGGATGCGCTTCTGCGTGAGCATTCTGAACGGCAGCTTGTGCAGGCAGCGGTTCAAAACGCGCAGATCTAGGATTGGCCGTGACCCACCGCTCTTTTGGGCACGATGAAGCGTGGGCTGTAAAACCCGCTCTCCATCTCGGCTGGAGGGAGCGGCTCGATTGCATCCTTCGCCAGGAGGACAGCAATCTCCTCTCGCAAGACAGGGGCGGACAGGGGGCTGACCCTGGTGAATACACACCCGTGACTTGGGGGGCCGTTTCGCGAACTGAATCGCATAGCCGAGTCTGATTGTGCGTATGAGCCACCGCGAAGAGCTGGCCCGCGCTAACCAGGCAGGCAGAGCTCTCGCTAATGGACTCATCGCTACAATCGCTGACGTACCAGCAGTGGGGCAGCGCGGAGTGAGTGTGCTGATCCGGGAAGCTCGCGGGTCCCACGGAAAAGCTGGAGGTGAGATATTTGCTCTCACTCCAAACCCGAGCTCCGGAGGGGAGGCTCGAGGGGTGGGAGAAAGGAGACCGTCCTCCCAGCGCTCGTGAGCCACTGGCGAAACGCACCGAATCTGCAAGCTAGAAAGCATAGCGTCCCAGACTGGCAGATTTCGGGCTGTCACATCTGGGGAAGTGAAAAGTGCCCTTTCATAATGTTTTCATGGCAGTAAAAAGTGCCGTTGGAAATGGGGCCCCGCCCTCCAGCGGGGAAAGAGCAAGTTCCCTCTTCTCCAGATGGCCTGTCCCAGGGGCGCTTCGCGGTCCGTTGCCGGACTTAGCGGCGTTCTGGGCAGGGGGGCTGCCTGCTTCCGAGGTGCCCGACGCGCTCGCTTCGCCTGAGGCGTGTGCGGGGGCGGAGCAGCTCTCGTAGGCGGGCGCCTTCGGCGAGGAGCAGGTATGAATGGCACGGCGGGCGGAGCGGGCTACGGACCGCCGATAAGACATCACCCACCAACTGCTCTCTCACCGCCTTGAATTCCTGGGTGAATTCACAGACAGTGTCGCCGAACCTGGCTGGGGATATGGGGAAGTCAAGAAAGCGGACTTTGTCGACTTTGCGCATATCAGCCAGGGGTGGCGCTCCTGGACCACTAATGTGGACATCGTCCTTCCCAACGCACACGCAGCGGACTCAGTAGTCCGAAGAGCTAAGTCGGCGGCGGTGCGAAGCTCGTAAGCCTGGGTTGGACCCACCCTCGTGCAGCTCGGCCAGCGCCTGCGCTTGGTAGCGCTAGTAGGTGGCTATCGCATGCAAGGCTGAAGCAGCCTGGCCCGCAGCTATGTAAGCTCTAGCTCCGAGGGAGGTAGATAACTTACAGGCTTTGGATGGGAGACGAGGCGGATCCCGCCAAGAAGAGGCGCCGCGCGGATTTACCGCCATCGCGCACTCAACCTGAGGAATCGCCACATACCCCCTGGCTGTTTCACCGTCAAGAGTGGTTAGGGTGGAGGAACACGCAGCACGAGCAGAAAAAAGTGCTTTACAAGACCGCGTGAGCCTACTGTGCACCTCCGGGAAGAAGGGAACGCCCCTCTAGTCGGTCCGGCCGCGGAGCTGGGGGATAAACCATCTCCAACCCACGGCCGAAGCAGCCCGGGAAAGCACGGCTAACATGTCCGTTTCAGGATCCGTAGTGACAGCGCTCACCAGCCCGAAGGGGGCGAGCGGGTCTGGATCATCATCGGACAATGAAAGCCCACCCTCCGATGCCGCGGTGGACATCTGGTCTCCGGTGTCATCGGGCGTAAGGGCTACCATCTGTTAGACGGATCGCTTCCCCCGCCCGAAGCTTGGTTGGAGCGCTTAGAGGAGCGGGAGGTCCGCGGGCCCGTGGGCGACGGATTATCTCTCGCTGAAACCCTCAGATCTGCCCGAGTGCCCGCTGCAGAGCAGGGGACAACTGGGGTGGTTCACCCTTTTGCAAAGGCTAACCGCGATCTTGCGCAACAGTCATGGCATCGCAATGACGACATGAACTGCCCGCGAGCAGCGCATTAACATGCTGGACCCCCAGACATGTAACGCAGTGCCCGCGCCCATCATCCGAGGACAGGAAACCACCGCATCCAGAAACGCACAGTCGGAGCGCCGTCCTGATAAGGACGTGCTGCACGACTGTGTTGCTCTTTCTGTGAAGTTTGCAACTTTATACGCACCGCTCTGGAGGACCGGACCCAAAGAACGCCAGGCAAGGGAGAAACCCAGCTCGACCGTCTGCCACTGCGTGTACACACTCTGGACCGGGAGAATGCTCTCGTTCGCTCAGAATCGCTGGTCACAGCAGGAGGAACCCTCATCGACTCGATCAGAAAGTCTCTGAAGCGAAAAGGATAGCGTCTGCTGGCGCCAGGTGAGCTTATATACTCAGTTGATTGCTTATGCCGCTCACCTGCGCAGGCTTGCGCTGCCAATTCATTCTTAATTGGCCCGTTCAATACTCTTTCAGACGAGTAGCTTCTGAACCGAACCTCCCAATGCGTGGATTTTACAAATCAAATCCACTTATAGTGCTGAAGTTCCCCCCGAAGGGGAAACCCAGTTCCTTTCAATGGAAGCTTCCCTAACAGCAAGTGCATGGTTGTTGCTTAATCAGATCCGGTCATGGCTGGACATTAATAAGGCTTATTTATATTATTTATTAGATTCTTATTTATTGTATTACATTAACGTCTACCCCCACCCCAACCCTAAACCCAACCATCAAAGTAATGTAAAAACAGTAGTTGTACTGAGTATTATTTATGATATAGTACTCAATAAATAACATTTTTTGAAGACCTACCCCAATCATAAACCCAATGGTTATAGTACTGTCAAATATTAATTATTAATATACAGTGTTATAAATGCTGCTCTATTTATGTGTATATTGTTAGCACTTCTGGCCGGCCGCGTATCTGATCTAGATTTTACCCAAGTGCATCCCATAAACTGTAAAAACAAATATCTGTTAATTATCAGTTTCCGGTGGCTTAGTGGGACGGTAAACAGTAAATGTATACTAGAAGTTTATTACAAGGATTTTGTAGCGTAATATACGACACCAACCCTGACGATTTATCACTTTAAAATATTAAAAATGTTAATAAAAGTGACCTTTTCAAACTTTTTAAGGTTAAAAGTTGTTGTAAGATAGATCAAGGTAAA
This sequence comes from Danio rerio, assembly GCF_052040795.2. Classification (NCBI taxonomy): domain Eukaryota; kingdom Metazoa; phylum Chordata; class Actinopteri; order Cypriniformes; family Danionidae; genus Danio; species Danio rerio. The sequence goes on along the minus strand of NC_141043.1, from coordinate 41,998,586 downwards.
ATTCAAAAGCATAAATAAAAAACATTAATTACAAACTGACCGATAAACTGACTCACCCTTCTTCCCTAAAACCCAACCAATAGTGTTTTCAAAAACACAGATTGACCCGATCACCCCTTTTCCTAAACCTAAACAACAGTTTTAAAAAGCAATCCAGACAAAAGAAAAGCCCTCGTCTGGTTTTTACCACATTTTCAGATTTTACCACATTCTCACCCTGTTATTTACTTGTTTATTTTATTTGTTGGCTTTTGTTTACCTGTTTTCTGGAACAGTCCTTCACCAGACTAAAACCCTGTCGTCGTGGTTAAGTCCTCCCTGCGAACAGGAAAGCCATCCATATGGAGATATTTGGTCAGCTGGTAAGCATGAAAATACCGTCATGCCGTCCCGTATCAATTGTTTTAAAGACGAAATGCAGCCATATGCACCTCTGGCTACATAATTTGTCATCTCCCAAAACGGATATAGAGCTATGTTTTCAGAATGAACCTTTGTTGCAACTTTAGTAAATCAACTCCGAAGGCCAGAGGGCGCTATTGCAGAAACCCACAAACCTGTCCAAATACACATGAAGAAACCCAGTTCCTTTCAATGGAAGCTTCCCCAACAGCAAGTGCATGGTTGTTGCTAACTCAGATACGGTCATGGCTGGACGTTAATGAGATTTATATTATTTATTACATTTCCCATTTATTGTATTTCATTAACGTCTACCCCCACCCCATTACAAGGATTTTGTAGCGTAATATACGACACCAACCCTGACGATTTATCACTTTAAAATATTAAAAATGTTAATAAAAGTCACTTTTTCAAACTTTTTAAGGTTAAAAGTTGTTGGAAGATAGCTCAAGGCGCAATTCAAAAGCATAAATAAACAACATGAATCACAAAACAAGGAAAACTGCTATTTTACGGATATATTGCTTTGAAAGGCAGTCATCACCTTCAGTAAACGATGGACACACATTCAGAAAGCGTTCATCTCCTTAATGCAGAATCATTCACCCGCAGTGGTGTGATGCAGCCCTGTTTTTTGCCGCACCGTCTTTCAGTGCCAGTATCCCATATGGCGGTGATAAGCACCATGGAGATTCTGGCCAGAGACGAAACGCCACACCATTCCAACACAGGAACACATGTCGGTCACTGCTCCCAACAGGATGCAGCGCTGAGGACATATTGCGCTAAGACTTACTGTAAAAAAAAAGAAGCAAAGCACAGGAACCTCATAAATCAAGAGAACAATCCTGACGCGCCACCCACACATCTCACATTAAACAGACATTGCATTGTTCCACGCACATTTTTGACTGTTGACACATCCGCATTGAACAATAAACTCGCATTATTAGTCTGCGGCGCGCTGCGAACGCGGGGAAAAGCACTTGGCATCCTTTCGAAGGGTATTTTTTTTGGGAGAAAGCATAATATTTACGCCGAGGCATCACGTTAAAATGAAGAGGAAAACAGACAGGATGAACGGCTCATATATCAAGTGAAACCTTGAGGGTCAGCCGTCACGGGACGTTGCGTAATTTTCTTGGATGTGGAGAGGAATGGTGTTTTTTTTTTTGGGAAGTGTAAAGGATTTGGGTTGTTTTGTAAGACAAATGTGAACAGATTTTAAGCTTGGCTGAATTGATGGACAGTTTTAAACGTGATGTGTTTGCATACTGTTGACGTCTACATTTTTAACCATCCTGTGAGTCTTTAATTCTTTTTTAAAAATTCCCTTGAACAGGGATATTTTTAATACATTTTAAACATAGTAATTCATTTCTAATAAGTATTTTATTTGGGCTTTGCCATGATGACAATATTTCACTAGTTATTTCACTAGATATTAGCATTCAGCTTAAAGTGCAACTTAAATGCTTAATTAGGTTAACTGGGTAGTTTATGTTAATTAGTCAAGTCATTAGACAACAATGGTTGGTCCAACAGTGGTTAATCATAGGGGGGTGGGGTGGGGGGGGGTCTCTCCACAGCACCACCAGTGTGCAGCATCCACTTGGATGACATGGAAAATGTGCAGAGCTGGTGGTACTCCATGAACTTGGTTGAGAAACACTGTATTGGAGGAATGAATTAGCAATTAAAGTCTTTTGCATCAGCCCTATTCCATTAAATATCAGTGGAATAGGCCTATGGATCATATACAGAAACACAATATTTAGCTAGAACATTTGTAGAAAATCAACTAATGTTTTATTTGGAGTACTGCTTATAAGGAAAAAATATTGATTTGTTTATTATTTATTTTTGTTGTTCTTCTTGTGTAAATCTACAATGTTTAGGGTGATGGTGTTCTTATAAGGGGTTTGCAAAAGAGCAAAAAGACAATTGATTTGGTTTGAGGTAAAACCAAACCAATAAATAAATTTTTATTTAATATATTTGGCCTCACTTTTGAAGAAAAACTAAAATATATATGTTTGTTCTTGTAACTCTTTTGAAGTAATGTAAATAATAGTTTCAGTATTTGTTTTAAATGCCGCTACATAAATATTAAAACATGATTTTTTTTTCTAGCTGTTTTGAAAAAAGCAGAAACAAATAATTTTATAATTTTTTCTTGGTCAATATATAATTTAATATGATTAGTTCTTGTAGTACCTTTAAATAAAAGCATCAATATTTTCTTGTACTTTATGTATTATTATTATTTCTTGTAATGAATGCTTTTGTAGTTTAAAGGAATTTAAATAATTTTTTTATGTACATTATACTTGAAAATAAATTTTACAATTTATATGTATGTATATATATATATATATATATATATATATATATATATATATATATATATATATATATATATATATATATATATATATACATACATACATACATATATATATATATATATATATATATATATATATATATATATATATATATATATATATACACAGTTAAAGTCAGAATAATTTTTTTAATTGTCTATTTTTTTTTATATATTTTGCAGATTATGTTTAACAGAGCAAGGACATTTTTACAGTATGTCCAATAATATTTGTCTTCTGTTTTATTTCGGCTAGAATAAATGCAGTTTTAAATTTTTTAAACACCATTTTAAGAACAAAATTATTATCCACTTTAAGCAAATTCTTTTTTATTCGATAGTCTACCGAACAAACCATCGTTATACAATAACTTGCCTAATTACCCTAACCTGCCTAGTTAAGCTAATTAACCTAGTTAAGCTTTTAAATGTCACTTTAAGCTGTATAAAAGTGTCTGGAAAAATATCTAGTCAAATATTATTTACTGTCATCATGGCAAAGATACAATAAATCACTTTTTCGAAATGAGTTATTAAAACTATCCTGATTAGAAATGTGTTTTAAAAAAATCTTCTTTCCGTTAAACAGAAATTGGGGGAAAACATACAGTAAACATTAAATAAAATAGATAAAAAAAAAAAAAAAAATATATATATATATATATATATATATATATATATATATATATATATATATATATATATATATATATATACACACATTTGATATGGTATATGGATACAAATTATGTATACATTTTTATATATCTATGCAACAAAATAGTTTTGTATAGTTTTATTTCTATATATGTTTGTGTGTATCACATATACATGATTATATTTATATATAAACATATATTATGTCAAAATTAAATTTTATTTTGGATGTGATTAATTATGATAAATCTTTGCCCTGCACCAAACACTAAATAACATTTTATTTTTTGTCTCAAAAATATTTTCGAACACATCTTCAAAACAAGATTTATTTACTTAAAAAAATATTTTCAAAACTGCTTTCAAAATTACAGTTTAAATTGATTTATAAATTTTGTTTTAGATATTTGAAAAACAATTCAAGCTTATTTAAAAAAAATGAATGATATCTGTGGAATGCGTGAATAATAATCAGTAATATGCGCATTAAAGGAATAATTGGCCTCTAAATTAAAATTATGTCATTATTTATTCATTTCGTGTCATTCCATCCCCTCTCTTTGAAAGCTTAATTTCCCCCATTACTGAACAATATATTTGTTCACCATAAAAACACTAAAACAGTAATGCAGTAATACAGTAATCAGCATATAAAGGGAATAATTTGCCTAGAAATCGTAATTTGTCGTTATTTATTCATCATCATCATCATCATCATCATATTCTTTACTATATAATATGCATTTACCCCATTAAGCAAACAATATATTTGCTCATCGTTCATCAGAATTCATAAAAACAACAAAAATAATTAGCCTACAATAAAAATAATCTAAATATGTCATTATTTACTCATCATCATGACATTCCATATGCATATTTCTCTCTACATGATATTAATTTCCCCGCCAAACAATAAAAGTGCTCACCGTTCATCAGAAATCATAAAAAACAACAACAAACATCAACATCGTCACCGGTTTCGTCACCTTGAGTGAATACTGTACACTAGTTAGCGCCGGTGGTTAACAAGCTGAGAATGAGACGTGTGGGCCGACCCGTTGTCATAATCTGTCAAAACGTGTCATGTCTAGTCAGAGCTGGAATGACGGCCCACATCAAGGCAAGAGTTTGTGTGTTTAAGGAAAGCTCCAGTCTGAAATAACCACACCTGCAGACATGCTGCTGCAGACCCACTCTACATACAGCTCACTTTCACAGGCTTCCTGCAAACCATTGTTACTGTGTTTCTGGCCATTGTAAGGCCCTTTTGGAGGAACCCAAGTCCTACTATCTGAAACTGAAATGGAGATTTTAAGGAATTTTGCTGATTAATAAATAAAAATAATCATAATCATAATTTATATATTATGAATATTTTTGGAATAATTATATGGCTTAGTATTTGATTTATTGAATGTAGGGGAGTTTTGTTGATTAATAAATAATAAAAAATAATAATAATAGGTGGTTCATTCCGCTGTGGCAATCCTAGATTAAAAAGGACTATATGCCGAAAAGAAAATGAATTAATTAATTTTAATAATAATATTTATTATTTTAATAATTTATATATCATGAATATTTTTGGAACAATTATATGGCTCAGTATTTGATTTATTGAATTTAGGGGAACTTTTTTGTTTATTCAATAATAATAATCATCATTTATATATTACGATTAGTTTTAGAGTAAAATTATACGGCTTAGTATTTGATTTCTTAAATGTAGAGGGAATTTTTTGATTAATAAATAATAATCATAATCATCATTTATATATTATGATTATTTTTAGAATGATTTTATGACTTAGTGTTTGATTTAATGAATGTAGGGGAATTTTGTTGATTAATAAATAATAATAATCATAAAAATCATAATCATAATTTATATAATATAATCAATTCAAGAATATATGGCTTAGTATGTGCTTCATTGAACGTAGATGAATTGTGTTGATTAATAAATAATAATAATAATAAGAATTTATATATTATTATTTTTGAAATAATTATATGGCTTAATATTTGATTTAAAGAGAGATTTTGTTGATTAATAATAATAATAATAATAATAATAATAATAATAATAACAATAATAATAATCATCATCATCATAATAATCATCATCATAATCATAATTTATATATTATGAATATTTTGGCTTAGTATTCGATGTATTGAATTTAGGGGAATTGTTGAGATTAATTACTTACTTAATAATAATAATAATAATAATAATTAATATTTTAATAATAATAATAAAAACAACAACAATTATTAAGATTTATATATTATAATACATTTTTTGGAATAATTATATACACTGTTAACCCTTACTGTAGATTATGCAGTAAATAACTGTAAAATAGCCAGTGTTTTGCTGTAATAAAAGGAAACAGTATTTTACTGTAAAAGGAGCAGGATTTGTATGAAATTTTGTAGTGCAAAGAATAAATTACAGTAATTTACTTTATGTATCCATTACAGATAGTTACTGTGATAATAAATGGTAAATTACTGCTCAACCATTATTACCTCATGTACTCTGATGCTTTATGTTGCTATATATATATATATATATATATATATATATATATATATATATATATATATAAATATATATATATATTTTTCAGTTTTGGTATATGTATGGTCAGTATTGAGGAGAAAGTGAGACAATGCATTGATGATAAGCTAAATTTCTCTGCAGACATCTTTGTGTTTTCTTTGTTTCCTTTTATGTTTTTAACATTGAGTATCAGGAGTCAACCAATGTCAATGTCACAGAGCTAATTAAAAGGTAAAGATATCAACGAGATGCATTTAAAGGCAAAAATATTCACACAGAGCAACCAAATTATCACAACCATTTTTATAACTTTGTTTACTTTTCTATAATTAATCTAATTTGCCTAGTTTAGCCTATAGTTAAGCTTTTAAATTGCACTTTAAGCTGAATATTAGTATTTTGCTAAATAACTAGTAAAAATGTGTTATTTAACAGCACGTACATACATTTTTGCAGAGACTCAATTAATTTGTCTGGAAAACTTCAAATGAAGTAGGTAAAAGTGGCATTAACAGTATAGTATAAAGGCTTTCCTAAATAAATGTATTAATCAGGTTATTTTATTTATTTATTTATTTTTATTACTACAGGTTTGGAACAACCAACATTTATTTATTTTTTGCTTTGGATGAAGTTTTTATATTTTTATTGTTTTTATTCAATGATATGTGCATGATTGTGATAAATGTAGGCAGTTCCTTTGAAAATATGCTATGTACCAGGGATGTCAAACTCCTGAAGGGCCGCAGCCCAGCAGAATTTAGTTCCAGCCCTGCTTCAACACACTACCTTTAGATTTAGTTTGATCAGGTGTGTTTAATTAGTATAACTGCACTGTTACTCTGTAGATTGTGCAGTAAATAACTGTAAAAAACAATGATTTAGGCATCACCACACACTCCCACAGGCTGTCCGTCTTATTCTAAACACAAAGGTGTTAGAAAGAGTTTTCAGAAAATGCCGGCCCTTTAAGGGAGCCAGGTGTTTGATTTGTTTACTGCTGAGTGTGCTCTATGCTATGTCCATCAATTCAGATGTAGAGTCTGTTATGTTTTAGGCTTTAAATAAGAATCTACAATGAGTAAGTAAAATGTGTTCAAATGTTTTTGAGGGTTTCTAAAATAAGGCTGTGTTTTAAGTTATACTGTTGTTATCTTGAACTGTGTACTTAAAAAAAGCTACATTGTTAGCTAGTTAGCCTCTCCTCATATAACTTCTTACATTACTTTTGTTTTAGTACAGTATATGTATTTATTGGATATTGCATACTGCCATAATGTACAGATGCTAACAGTTGAATGTATCTTTCTGGCAACTAAGCCAAAATTAAATTCCATTATCTCAGTAAGGTAACATGTGCACATCATCACAGGGAATCACAAAAACATGATACACATAGCCATCCACACACAAAAGCTCCCCTGTCCGGTCCCAGGTTGTGAGTTTGTTGCAAAAGTATTTTTCAGAGCAGTGTTTCCACCTATGAATTTATATTTGAAACAATAAAAAAGTTTGTTGTCATGAGATAATTATAATAGTAAAAGATTTTATCCTTTGGTTTTTCATTGTTGCCAACTTTATTTTTGTTTTCTACAATTATTTTAAACTTTTTATTGAGATTTGACACAGTTTTTAATTATTTAAAACTTTAAAATTTAAAATATTTATTTTGTATTTTTTTGCTGTTCAGTTTTTTTTTTTTTTTTTGCATGGTCAGCATTGAGGAGAGAGTAACACATTTCACTGCAGCACTTTGTGTGTGTGTGTTTATTGGATATGTGATTGTGATCAATGTTGGCAGTTGCTTTAAAAGTATTTCTAATACCAGGGGTTCTTAATCCTGTTCCTGGAGATCTACCTTCCTGCAGATTTCAGTTGCTATCCATATCAAACACACCTAAACCAATTAATTAGGACCTGAACACCACTTGATAATTACAGGCAGGTGTGTTTGATATGGGTAGCAACTGAAATCTGCAGGAACGTAGATCTCCAGGAACAGGATTGAGCACCCCTGCTATATACCATGGGGGTCAAACTCCAAGTTCCTGGAGAACTGCAGGGCAGCAGAGTTTAGTACCCACCCTGCTTCAACATTACCTGTAGAATTCTAACAAGCCTTAATTAGTTTGATCAGGTGTGTTTAATTAGAGTTACAGCTTAAAGTCCCGGTCACACTGCACTTTTCTCCCTATAGACTTCCATTCATACGCATGTGAGTACTGCAGACCTGGAATGATAGCTCACGAGACAAATTTCATAATTCGCAGCATTGGAAAGTTCAAGCTTGGAGAACGCTGAATGCGAAATCACATCATGTGATTGCTTGAGACCAATCAAAGATCAAAACATGACCTCTCTGGCTTGCTTTTTCAATCTCTAATTATTTTGTTTAATTCCACTACTCGCTTTGTTTAATTCCACTTCGCAGTGCAGAATATAGCATGCTTAAACATTAGTGTGACCGCAGCCTTACTGTGCAGACCTGTAATATGTAAGACAATATTTATATCTGCTGATTTTTTAATTTTGTTAAACATTTTCTGTTATTTATTTGTTTGGTGCCAAAACAATAAAATTAATTTGTCTGAAAAAATGTTATGCCTTCTATTTTTAAATAACAGCTAAGAATACTGATTAATTTTAGTAACACTACAATAACTATATATGACATACTATTAATGTGTATGCAGTATAATGCTGTGATTTGTAACACTACAATACAGTAATCAACTCTACACAGTTTCCAGTTAGTTACCACTGCTGCTCTATTACAGTAATTAACTGGCAACACTGTTGCCAGCTACTCACTGTATTGGTTCAGTTACAGTAAATAACTGGCAACACTGTTGCCAGCTACTCACTGTATTGGTTCAGTTACAGTAAATAACTGGCAACACTGTTGCCAGCTACTCACTGTATTGGTTCAGTTACAGTAAATAACTGGCAACACTGTTGCCAGCCACTCACTGTAATGGTTCAGTTACAGTAATTAACTGGCAACACTGTTGCCAGTTACTTACTGTAACCGAACTTTTACAGTGAGTAGCTGGCAACAGTGTTGCCAGTATTCTACTGTAAAAAACCCTGGTAAGGTCTAACAGTGTAGTTTAGTATTTGATTCATTGAATGTAGGGCAATTTTGTTGATTAATAAATAATAATAATAATAATAATTTATATGTTATGATGAAATTTTTGGAATAATTATATGGCTTAGTATTTAATTTACTGAATGAAGGGGAACTTTGTTAATTAATATATAATAATAATAATTATCATGGTGGCGCAGTGGGTAGCGATGTCGCCTCACAGCAAGAAGGTCGCTGGTTTGAGCCTCTGCTGGGTCAGTTGGTATTTCTGTGTGTAGTTTGCATGTTCTCCCCATGTTCTCATGGGTTTCCTCCGGGTGCTCTGGTTTCCCCGCACAAGTCCAAAGACTTGTGGTGTGGGTAAATTAGGTAAACTAAAATTGACCGTAGTGTATGAGTGCGATTGAGTGTGTATGGATATTTCCAAGTGATAGGTTGCAGCTGGAAGGGCATCCGCTGCGTAAAACATATGCTGGATAAGTTGGCAGTTCATTCCACTGTGGTGACCCCCGATTAATAAAAGGACTAAACAGAAAAAAAAAGAATGAATGAATGAATAGTTATCATATACATATAAATATATCATATATCATATACTAATATATAAATAAACAATATTATTTATATATTAGGATTATTTTTGGAATGATTATATGGCTTAGTGTTTGATTTATTGTATGTAGGGCATTTCTCAGTCTGTAAAAGATTATAGTGGAATTAAGTTTGGCCTAAATTGGAATGTTTTGGAAATCCACAGGGTACGCCAGAGGTACGTCAGGCTGCATTTCTTCTTTAAAATGAACACTACGGGACAGTATGACACCAACATGGTTTTTATTCCTTTTCGCTCCACCAACTGACTGTTTACCTCCATGTGAACAGCTTTTCCGATGTTACCAGTTTGCCCAGTAGCTCGTAGCGTACATTGGCAGCCTTGGGACGTAGAGCAGTGTTGATGGGTTCTGAGTGTAACAGGTATTAAATTTTTTTATGTTTTCGTTATAAATTCATGCAAAATCTTTGTTTTGTTGGTCATTAATATGTGGGAAATAAAAGAGAAACGTGTCGGCGCAATGACGTCATTGACGTGCGTTGCCGCGGTGACGTCAGTGACATAGCGCTCGCTTTGCTTCAGTCTGTCGAAGGACAGAGCAGAGCGAGCAGTAGCAGGCGTAAGAGGAGTTTTAAGAGAAGACTCATAACTGCATGTTCTCTGTTTGTGCAGCACTTGAACAAATGAGACCGCTGAACCTGCAGACAGACTCCAGCTCTTTACTTTACACAACACAACACAACGCAGAGGGGTAGTCGAGCCGTTAAGACCGGCCCCGGCTACATAGGGAAGTACAGTACGATTCTAGAAACCAGATAAAACAAAAACAAAATAATAAAATAAATGATGATGGCTTTTCTTTTTCTAGATTGATTTTTTGTAAACATTATGAGTTGGGTTTCGGTGAGAGGGTGCATGGGTATATCGGTCAGACAGCAAGCTTGCCTGGTTGACTGAAGTGTATACTGCGCCCTCTGGTGGATTTATGCGAGAAGAGGACATGCGAGAGACATTTGAGATTATCATAGGGTGTACACAGCGGCCACTGGGTGATTTGCAAAAACAAAAACCGCAAACAGACGTACATCCAGTTATGCATTTCACTGTTCTCAGAAATGTAGACCTGGGTACGTATCTGTAATGATCCTGGGTTGCATAATAACATATTTTTACTCCAAACTCAGCTCATAACTACAGCCGTGTGTTCGAAATAAATCCTTCTGAGAGGTGATTCCATCATTTGTTTATTTGTTAATCATCGACTGGGAAACGATTTGAATTTACATTTAGTAAAACGTTAAAATGCTAGTGCTTCATTTGGGACAACACTACACTCATGGTTAAGTATATACAGTAAGTGCATAGTACATAGTGTGTCATTTGAGACACAACTTCAGTGTCGCAGTGTAACATTTTCCACAAAGCGGAAAACATCAAACTTACATTTGACTCTCCACATTAAACTGGGACTATAGAAGTAAAGAGTTTCGACATAAAAAAAAAAAAAAACTGTCACACTTCACCTTTAAAATGAGGACGAATGAAATCTGGCTTTTGATTTTCAAGCTAAACCCCCAAAAGCACCATCAGGACGACCAGCATGACGGCTTTCTGTCCAGAGAGAGAGAAGGAGACTTTAATGAAAGAAATAGAGATGAGAGGACGGAAGAAAGAAAGAGGAAGAAAGACACTGAAAGAAAGAGCAGCTGCGGCTGACGAGCGAAATGCAGAGAAGAGGGAGGCATAAATCCTGTGTCCTATATAAAAAGAAATACTATCCATGTCAAGGAAAGGTGGGATGCCCTAAAATGAATGATAACAGACTCATTAAAAATAACGGCCGCCTAAATGATAAATGACCTGCCTCCTGAGAAGAGCAGCGCAAGGCGGCCTCTACAAATTAAGACCGCAGTGCTGTTAAAGGTGTTATTTTCCCCAGTACTTCCAGCACCAAAATATCAAGCAGCCGCACCATTATTTGCTCTTTATTACTGCCCAGCGATGGGACCTTTGGAGATTTAAGACGAGCTGGTACATTATCAGCCTCTGTTATTTTGTTAATTATCCTGATTCCTGATTTATGACACGCTACGGCTTAATTAAAAAGTGAAATTGCATCAAATCGGTGGGGTTTTATAGGGGCTGGAGCAAGAGATGCGTTTGTGTAAAGGAGTATTCGGAGCATTGTAGGAGGAAAAAGATAATCGGAGATTATGCTTGGCTGTGATACGTGTGTTTTTTGCTCAGGTAGAACATTAGAGAAGATTTCTAGCTGAAATCGAGGATTTTGGTGATCATACAGTTTAAGTCAATGGCTTCTGATTCTTAAAATGTTGTTAAAAACATTTACAAGCAACACAATTTTAATACATATCGTTCCCGACAATGCATTATGGTGTTATTAGGCGTTAAGGTCTTATTTACACTATCCCAGCATTTACACCATCCCAGCATTTTTGATGTATAAAAAAATGCGGTCCCACTTTATATTAAGTGTCCTTAACTGCTGTGTACTTACATCAAAAAAATAAATACAATGTACTTACTGTGTTTATAATGTATTTGAGAACACTTGTGGTGCTTTTGAGTTGAGATAGAGGTTGGGTTATGGACAGGTTTGGTGGTATGGGTAGGTTTAAGGGTGGATTAAGGTTTAAGGGATGGTCAACAGTGTATTTACAAATGTAGTTACAAAAGTTAATTACAGATGTAATTACATAGATGTATTTAATCAAGCATAAGTACACAGTAAATACATGTATTTACACAATAAGTACATTGCAATGAACTATTAATTTCTATGTAAGTACATATTAGTTAAGGCCACTTAATATAAAGTGGGACCAAAAATGCTAATTGATTTGATGTCAGTTGACTACCTTGATGTCAAAACGACACCAAATTGACATTTAACATGGAGTTAAAAACGCTTCAAAAACTGATAAAAGGACTGTCCTCTAATCGACTTTAGAAGTGTTTTTTGATGGCAATTTAAAAGTAAAATAGCATCAAATCAAAGGTTTTCAAAGTATTCAAGTGCTGATGATTGATAATAAAGCGTATTTGGCATGCTGTCCTGGGAGAGAGCCCTGAGCTCAAAAGATCCTCGAGCCCGGGGCTCCCTTCTGATAGAAGGGTGAGAGGGGAGTTTGAGCTAAAATAATGCCAACTTGGTTAGGTCAATTCACCTATATCGCATGTCTTTGGACTTTGGGAGGAAACCCGGGAACCCATGGGAAGCACGGAGAGAACATGTAAACTTTGCACAGAAACGCCAGCTAGCCAGGTAATGACGTGCACCAGTGACGTTCTTGCTGTAAGGCAATACTGCTATCAACTGGGCTGCCATGTCGCCCTATCTAAAAAGGGAGGAGGAATAGGGGTGGATTTCTTTAAAATGAAGATACTAAGGTAAGAATTTCTGGTTATTTATGGTGAGTTAGGAATTGACTGATTGGTGGATTGTGTATTAGCTAATGCTGGACCAGCCGTGTTCAATCATAAGCATGCGTTCCTTTCGAAATCAGTTTATAAATAAACCACACTTAGTGTGGACGTGCCCTGAGTCCTCAACCTTTTTATCACCGCAGACCGGTGACCACTTGACAATTTTACTGCGGGCCAGGGGTGGTGGTTTGTAGGTTGCTAGTCGACCATCAACTATTTTCTCAGAGGATGACAAAACATTGCTGTCACTCTGATACAGATTATCAGTTAGCACTACAGTGTTTGGGTGTTCTGTGTTTGGGGTATTAGTCTACCCAAATGTGTATATTCCAAACAAGCCTAAGCTTATCGGTGAGTTCTTGTCACATGACTTGCGGTGCGCTCACGATATTCATTCATCTGGAAGGCGCAAGCTCGTCATGCCGCGCATCTCTATTGGCAATAATGAACTTGCACAAATTCTAGAAAAGACGTAAAATGGGCCGCCAACATTTGCGATCTCCAGCAGTTGATTTTCTTGCACAGACATGGTGGATTCACCTGATTTGTTGACAAACGGGTTGTGGATCCTTCCCTGGGCCTGTTCCCGTTAGCAAAGAAACTTTCAAAAGACGTCTGTGTCTTCCTCATTTTACCTCTTTGTGGGTTAAATTTGGGCACTCATGTGTCCGAGATGTAAGCGAGAGAATACAATCATTTTTCAAAATAAAAGATTTTTCAAAATAAAAGATGGTTCAGACTCAGATAATAAATTAAACAGAAGATTTCTTGTGCGGTCTGTTACCAATTGATCCACTGACCGAGACCGGGCCATAGCCCAGTGGTTGAAGACCACTGCTCTAAGTCTTCTGGCATAAAAACATATACAGGCAACACAATTTTAATGCACATTGTTTAATACACATCAAAACAACATCAAATTGACATCTGATATTGACGTCAAAAAAATAAATAAAAATCAAACATCACCTACAGTCACAGTCCTTAGATGTTAATTTGAAGTGGTTTTGACATTTACTTGCACTGTAGGAATACAAAAAGCTTTCAGATAAATAAAACTTCTTATCTTAAAATACTTTTTGTGTCATTATTTTGGTGGTCAAAAGAGCATCAAACTTGGATGTCAAGTGGACCTCAAAGTTTTGACATAAAATAGATTTTTTTCATTATTGATGTGTTTTTTTTTCTTATGTCGTTTTGAAGTTAGTTTAGGCTAGAATTTTTGCTTTAATCTAGCGTCTGCAAATGGCCATCTGAGTAGCATCTGGTTTACAAACTAATCATTCTTTTGAACTGGTTTATTTTAGAACATTTTGTCCTACTGTAATTGTACTTTATTGCACAGAGCAATTATAAGTTTTGTCATTATTATTATTACTATGAAACATGTAAAAAAAAAAAAAAGCTAAAGTGAGGAGAACTTTTACCCTTATATTGCAAATGATAAGATACTGTATATCGCTCATCCCTACTGCTAATTAAACTATGTAATTACTAAGAATCACTCATTGCACATCATCATATAAATAAATATGTGCTGATCAGGCTGGTCTTCTGAGGTAATTTCCAAATTATTCCAGACAACAAATCTTCTCCCAAAATGACAACAACCTCTTTGTTTACAAGCCTGTATGTGATTTCAGAATTGGTTCATTTTAGCTGATATTCATTCATTTGTTCGTTCATTTGTTTGTTCATTTGTTTGTTCATTTGTTCATTTATTCATTTTCCTTCGTCTTAATCCCTTATTTATCAGGGGTCGCCTCAGTGGAATGAACCACCAACTATTTTAACATATGCAGCAGATGCCCTTCCAGCCGCAACCCAGTACTGGGAAACACCCTTACACTCTTGCATTACCACACACACTCATACACTACGGTCATCCAATTTACCTATAACGATGTTATGGGACTATGGGGGAAACCGGAGCACCCGGAGGGAAGCCATGCAAACTCCACAGAGTTCACAGCGATCTCCACACAGCAATGCCAACTGGCCCAGCCAGGACTTAAACCAGTGACCTTCTTGCTGTGATTATTTCTGCGCCACCATGTCACCTTCTTTAGCTGATATAGCTTCTGGAATTTTTCATTGTAAGAGCATTACGGGAACTTGTATTACATCTGTTTTTATAGACTGATCAAAAATGCAATTTGCTTTCATAACTGACAGAAACCCACAAATACAGTGATGATGTAGAGCTTAAGTTGCCTTTAAGATAAAACGCTCCTTTATAAATCTGCCGGTCTTTCAAGATTCCTCTCCCGCCGTTTCTAGAACACCAAAACCGTAAACATGTCCCTAAAAATCCCATAATTCATTAGTGATGATTTGATCACTCATGTAAGTAATTAAGTTAATGCGCGATGATGACTGCGACACACCCACAGTCAGAAGAAGAGCATCTCGAATCCACCCCGTTCAGGGCAAATTGCTGTTTCATAAAAGAGAAATGAGTCACTGTGTCTGTTTCTCACAGCGTTAAATGGACAAATTACTAACCTTTGATTTCATGTCATGTCAGTTCAAAGTTTTTAATCGCTGAAAGTCGTTTAATTTTAATGGTTGTTTTCCAATTAAATATTCTTAGAAGATTAATATTGTTTGCAAAAAAAACAACGACACAGTGGCCTTGTCTTTATACTGTTGTCTCACAGCAAGAAGGTTGCTGGTTTGAGCCCCAGCTGGGTCAGTTGGCATGTCCGTGTAAAGTTTGCATGTTCTCCTCGTGTAGTGTGGGTTTCCCTAAATTGTTTTCTAAAAAGTTTTTTTTTTTTTTTTTCCCAGTACTGGGTTGCAGTTGGAAGGGCATCCGCTGCATAAAACATATGCTGGATAAGTTGGCGGTTCATTCCCCTGATTAATAAAGGGACTAAGCTGAAAAGTTTTTAGCACACACAAAAAAAAAAAACCCACATGATAAGGTCATTCAGGTTGTCTTGGAGAGTTAGCGTCCGAGCAGTAGCTCCTGCTACTGGGGTGCCTCAGGGCTCTGTTTTAACATGCAAACTCCACACAGAAACACCAACTGACCCAGCCGAGGCTCCAACCAGAGATCTTCTTGCTGTGAGGCGAACGTGCTACCCCCTGTGCCACCATGCAGCCAATTAGAGTCTCGGCTGGGCTAGTTGGCATTTCTGTGTGGAGTTTGCATATTCTCCCCATGTTGGCGTGGATGTCCTCCGGGTGGTCTGGTTTCCCCCACAGTCCAAAAACATGTGCTATAGATGAATTGGATTAACTAAATTAGTTTTTCCCAGTACTGGGCTGCTGCTGGAAGTGCATTCGCTGCATAAAACATATGCCAGAAAAGTTGGTGGTTCATTCCACTGTGGCGACCCCTGATAAATAATGGACTAAGCTGAAGGAAAATGAATGAATGAAACTTCAAAATACAAATAGGTTAATTTGAGGCTTTCTGACATGGTGCACATATGGCTGTGTGTGTGTTTTGGTCTACAAAACAAGGCCGTTATTCTGTGATTCACTGTACATGTCTACCTGCCAAACAGCTTGTGATTTTTTCTTGTGCAGTGAAAGATCTGTTTTCTGCCATTGTCTCTCCATGGCTCAGCCTGGACTGATAGATGTCAAACCCTCATGAGAGAGCAGTGTCTCTTCCTCTGTGCTGTAGACGCTGGCATTCCTTTAGCATGAGGGAATCTTCTGGCACAAACCGTCCAGCGTTGTCAAAGCATTCAGAGACCTGTGAAGACAAGAGTTATGGAGCTGTTTCTTTATGCTCTCTTAAAAGGGACATATTATTCCTCTTTTCATAAGTGTGTAAATAAATTCCTGGTGTCCCCATGAATGTGTCTGTGAAGTTTCAGCTCAAAGTAGCCAACATAACATTTATTATAGCTTGTTAAATATAACCTTATTTGGGTGTTAGCAAAAACATGGCTTTTGGGTGTGTGGGTTCCTTTAAATGCTAATGAGCTGATTCCCAGAAGTGGGCGGAGCCTTTATATGTCATTCTGACTCTTCAGAAACAACAAAACAAGGGAATCTCATGCAGCATAAAGACAAAGTTTGGTTGATTAAAGGTTATTTTATCAACATCAAGCTCGCAGCTCTTGCCCTGACTCTGAGTTCTTCTGATTGGTCCACTGCTTTAGAATTGACATTGATAAGCTGTGTTGCATGTAATAAAAAGGTTTAAATACCTTTATCTTGATGCAGCACCTTTAAAATGCAGCACTGAGCCACGTAAGCGTCACACACATCTGCCAAGCTTGTGTTTACATAAAAAACAATGGAAAAGAATTGCATGTTCATTAATAATGCAGAAACAAGTTCTGTGAATGGCCCTTTTTCAGACAGATTCACATTAAGCTGGGTTTGTAATACACTCTAAAGTAGAGTTTTACTTTTAATGTGTTGTAGTAGTAATACTGTTGGTGGTTTTCTTGTGGAGAAATCATGTCGGATGATCTGGAAAAGAAGTTACAGGAGTCACTGGTTACACCATTGTTTAGTTTAAGGTCAACTGTTAATGTAACTTTCAGAAACTGCTGACGTCATTAGAAAGGTTTGTCAATTGCATACCACTGATAATCTGATAGTCTGTCTAAATAACCAGTTGCTCAAGATAGAAATGTACTGTTTAGTCATAATGTACACAAGACCTCATGACTGCAGTGATTCTTGAGACATTTGATGAGGCAGCCTACAATCTTATAATGTGTATTTTAAATGTGTTATGAAGTCAGTGTCATTTTAAAATAATTAATAATTTTATTAATTTTTTAGCAGTTTTAGATTTGCTAGTTTTAGAGTTTTAAAATTGATTTACCAATCAATTCATTAGCTTTTTTTTTCTTTCATATTCTACATCACCGGCCACTTTATTAGGTACACCTAACTACAGTAGTATTGTGTTGGACCCCCTTTTTCCCTTAGATCTGCCTTAATCCTTCATGGCATAGATTCAACAAAGCATTCAAAATATTCCTCAGAGATTTTGGTCCATATTCACATGATAGCATCACGCAGTTGCTGCAGATTTGTCGGCTGCACATTTATGATGAGAATCTCCCGTTCCACCACATCCCTAAGGTGCTCTATTGGATTGAGATCTGGTGACTGTGGAGGCCATTTGAGTACAGTGAACTCATTGTCATGTTCAAGAAACCAGTCTGAGATGATTTACGCTATATGACATGGCGTGTTATCCTGCTGGAAGTAGCAATCAGAAGATGGCCACACTGTGGTAAAGGGATGGACATGGTCAGCAATAATACTCAGGTAGGCTGAGTTGACACAATGCTCAATTGGTACTAATGGGCTCAAAGTGTGCCAAGAAAACATCCACACCATTGAACCGTTAATACAAGGCAGGATGGATCCATGTTTTCATATTGTTGACGCCAAATTCTGACCCTACCATCCGAATCTCGCAGCAGAAATTGAGACTTACTGTATCAGAACAGGCACAATTTTCCAGTCTTTTATTGTACAATTTTGATGAGTCTATGTCAATTATAGCCTCAGTTTTGTGTTCTTAGCTGACAGGAGTGGCACCCGGTGTGCCACCCGGTTCTAAAAGTGTTCTGAAATTAATGAATGCATAATAATTGTGATAACCGTAAAGCCGTGATTGTTCCTCTGACTATAATCGTACAACCAAAATCTAAAATCGTTGCATCCTTTATATATATAATCTCCATGGTCCTTTCTCAGAAAAATAATCTAAATGCAAATTAATTTGATTTATTACCGCGATATCATGACATTAATTGTTTTTTTCCTCCATCAACCGATAACCCTAAAACTTTTTGTGCTTTCAGTCTGATTTGTCCCAGTGCTCAAGAATGGTTCCTTTATTAGCTCTACTTTCACAGAGTCGTCCAAGTTAACAAATCCCTAAGAAGCAGACATTGAGCTGAAGCTTGAGCGAGCAGGTAGGTCTAGTGTGTCCTTCAAAGCTTAGTTTGCCATCCTGCCTGCAGAAATGAGAGGAATCGCCCAAAGTAGGTCAGCATTCTCTCTTGAGTCAAACACTTGGTAACGTCGGCTGTGACAGTGAAGTGTGTGGGTCTGGAGCTGCGGTCTCCGATGTGTCCGCTGGGTCAGGGTTCGAGACCGTGTTGGGTCAGCAGAGGGATAATATGGCGATTCACAGCCTGTCACGGCCACGGGCGAGTGCAAAGAGCTTTGAGTGTTTGCTTGGAATATTGTGGGATTGAGAAGCACAGGTCAAGTTACATTTGTAGGGCCTGTGATGTCCATTTAAATCTTTTCTCACTCTTTGGGGATTTTTTTTATTTATTTAATCTTTACTGGACTTCAATTGGCGTCACGGTGGCGCAGTGACTAGCACAATCACCTCACAGCAAGAAGAAGGTCGTTGGTTTGAGCCCCGTCTGGGCCAGTCAGCATTTCTGTGTGGAGTTTGCATGTTCTCCCCATGTTCATGTGGGTTTTCTTCGGGTGCTCAGGTTTCCCCCACAGTCCAAAGGCATGCGCTATAGGTGAATTAAATAAGCTAAATTGGCCGTAGTGTATGTGTGTGAATGAGAGTGTATGGGTGTTTATCAGTGTTGGGTTGCGGCTGGAAGGACATTCACTGCGTGAAACATATGCTGGATAAGGCACTGTCGATTTTAGGTGACAGTGCTAACCACTGAGCCACCGTGTTGCCCACAGTGACATTTAGCACACATATATTTATATAAATTAAGAAAAAGTGTAAATATGCAGTTGAAGTCAGAATTATTAGCCCCCCTGTTTTTTACCCGCCAATTTCTGTTTAACGGAGAGAAGATTTTTTTTCAATACATTTCTAAACATAATAGTTTTAATAACTCATTTCTAATAACTGATTTATTTTATCTTTGCCCTGATGACAGTAAATAATATTTGACTAGAAATTTTTCTAGACACTTCTATACAGCTTAAAGTGACATTTAAAGACTTAACTAGGTTAATTAGGGTAACTAGGAAGGTTAGGGCAATTAGGCAAGTTATTGTATAATGATGGTTTGTTCTGTAGACTATCGGGAAAATATATAGCTTAAAGGAACTACTAATTTTGACCTTAAAATGGTGTTTAAAAAATTAAAAACTGCTTTTATACTACCAGAAATAAAACAAATAAGCTTTTCTCCAGAAGAAAAAATATTATCAGACATACTGTGAAAATGTCCTTGCTCTGTTAAACATCATTTGGAAAATATGTAAAAAAGAAAAAAAAAATCAAAGGGGGGCTAATAATTCTGACTTTGACTGTATGTATGTCACAGCCATGGACAAGTCTTTGCTTGGGATTCTGGAATTGAGATTTTTTCCTTTAAATTCTATTTATTTTTTCGTGAATTAAATATTTTCTAAGTTTTGGGGGGTTTCATGTTTTAAAATTTTGTTTGAGCTTTTCTAGACTTTAATTTAGTAGTTAAAATACAGTTTGTACAAAAAAAAAAAAAAAAAAAAAAAAAAACATGTCATATAGGTCATTCATGGTGTCTTGGAAAGGTAAATTGCCCATGTCACAAAATCCTGCTACTGGGGTGCCTCAGGGCTCTGTTTTAGGGCCGCTTCTCTTGTCCATTTACATGGCATTACTTGGGTCTGTCATTCAGAAAAATGGATTTTCCTCCTCATTCCTACAGTG
The DNA here is from genome assembly GCF_052040795.2 of Danio rerio. Lineage (NCBI taxonomy): Eukaryota > Metazoa > Chordata > Actinopteri > Cypriniformes > Danionidae > Danio > Danio rerio. Next base: position 41,977,860 of record NC_141043.1, on the reverse strand, counting down.
TGCTGATGACACCCAACTCTACATCTCATTTTAACCCTAGGATTCGACGACCACTGCAGGAATATCAGCATGTCTGATAGAAATCGCTGGCTGGATAAAGGAAGTCCCCATTTCAGCCTTTTTTTAAAACTGGAGAAACCAGCAGAATCCCAGCCTTCTCAACACTTATCTACAATTTCACCATACAGTTGAGCACCTCAACCATCACTTCGCCTCGTAGTGGTTCTTGGTGACCATTTAAAATAAAATCAGACCCTTTTTATCAGAATGTACTGCTCAGCTGCTTGTCCTGTCAATGCTGGATTATTCCAAATCACTCATGGCTGATCTCCTAACCAACACTATCAAGCCTCTAGAGCTGATTCGATCCAGAATGCAGCAGCGATTGGTCTTCAACAAACAGAAACGAGCCCATATCACACCTTTATTTGTCAATTTACATGGGTTGCCAATCACAGCTTGCATTAAATTCCCAGCGCTGTCATTTTTCTACAAAACAACAACCTGCTCTGCATCCTAATGCAAATAATGAATTTATTTTATTTTATATTTTCTGGACTCCAATTAGATAGTTAAAATACATTTAGCACAAAATAAAACATTGTCTTAGAGAGAAACAGTAAAGTATCTGCGCAGCAAAATCTTGCTACTGAGGTGCCTCAGGGCTGTGTTTTAGGGCCGCTTCTCTTGTCTAGGTTTTGTCTTGTGGTTTTGTGACTCAGGGTCACAAATATATTTTATAATCAAACTATCATAACAGTATAATATCAGTGAGCTCACCATCAGACCTATGGATGTTCATTTATCACTGCAAAGGCATTTCTAACTTCATTTTACTTCTAATCAAAGAATGAAATCAAAAGTATGTTACATACACTCTCCTGCATTACTCTCAGAGATGTTGAACGTGCGTTGCATCCCCTGAATATCTCCCAGAATAAAGCTGTCATTGAATCCTTGTCACCGCCATCACATGACCAGAGTCTGCAGATGCTTAGTCAATTAATTGGCTGGTAAATTAATTTCCTGTGCGTGCCATATGTTTAAAGTTGTCATTTAAAAGGGAACATACCATGGAAAACAAGTGTTGATGTTGATTTCACATGCAAACAGTTAGCAAATCGTAAATGTCTTTAAAATCTTGAAGGGACAGGAGCACAAGTTTTTGTACTGAATTTATGTGTTTATAAATTCAGACTTTAATATATATATATATTTATTTATATATATATATTTATTTATACAACAGTTCTGTCTGGTTCTCAAATCTGATTGGTTGATAGCCGTGCGATATTCTGCAATATCAGAACTCCTACAGCCTCTTTACCCTTTGTGTATTACTCCGCCCACATTCACTACAGATCTAAAGTTTAAAAGATGCTTGCTCAGCTGTTTAACTGTCAGCTTATGATTTGAATCCGGAAGAAAGTAGTTCCTCATACAAAAGGGTTTTTGAGACTCTCCATGTTTGATTTTGTTTTTATATACACAATTATGCCGTCAAACTGTAGTATAAACGCAATATCACACTTGTAGCAGTGCGATATGGCTGTATATCGGCACTGGTGGGGGCACAACGCACGCCTCCCACCAGTGCCGATATACAGCCATATCGCACTGCTACTCGTATAATATTGCTCATATATATATATATATATATATATATATATATATATATATATATATATATATATATATATATATATATATATATATAGTTGAGGTCAGAATTATTAGCCCATCTTTGCATTTTTTAAAATATTTCCCATTATTAGAAATGAGTTATTCAAACTGTTCTGTTTAGATATGTGTTGAGAAAAATGTTCGCTCCGTTAAACAGAAATCGGGGGAAAAATAAACAGAGGGGCTAATAATTCTGACTTAAACATCAAATTTTGAAATTTTATAGTTATATATACTTATTTGATGTTTTAATTATTTACTTTAATAATTTTTTTTAATAAAATGAAAAACACATTTTTATGTATTAATATGTATATATGTAATTGTATATTAAAATTGTATAAAATGTAATGTCATTATTAATTTTAATGACACACAGACACACACACACACACTTTAAAATATATGTAATAGTGTATTCAAGCACATAAACTCACAGGCCACTTTATTTGGTACACCTTACTAGTACTAGGTTGGATCCCCTTTTGCCTTCAAAACTGCCTTAATCCTTCGTGGCATAGATTTGACAAGGCGCTAGAAATATTCCTCAGAGATTTTGGTCCATATCGACATGAAAGCATCACGCAGTTGCTACAGATTTATCAGCTGCACATCCATGATGCAAATCTCCCGTTCCACCACATCCTAAAGGTGCTCTATTGGATTGAGATCTGGTGATTGTGGAAGCCATTTGAGTACAGTGCACTCATTGTCATGTTCAAGAAACCAGTCTGAGATCATTCACACTTTATGACATGGCGTGTTATCCTGCTGGAAGCAGCCATCAGAAGATGGGGACACTGTGGTCATAAAGGGATGGACATGGTCAGCAACAATACTCAGGTAGGCTGTGGCATTGATATGATGCTCAGTTGGTACTAATGGGACCAAAGTGTGCCAAGAAAACATCCTCCACACCTTTACACCACCACCACCACCAGCCTGAACTTTTGATACAAGGCAGCATGGATCCATGCTTTCATGTTGTTGATGCCAATGTTGCAGCAGATGGTCTTGACCATGTCTACATGCCTAAGTGCATTGATTTGGTTCCATGTGATAAGAAATTAGCGTTAACGAACAGTTGGAGAGTTGTACCTAATAAAGTGGCCAGTGAGTGCATATGTCATTGTATATTTAAGTAAATTGAATACGTCAATGTCATTGATAAAATGTAATGACACAAACACATATTTATTTAAAATATGCTATATGTAATTGTATATGCTCAACCATATTCTATAGCAATGTGACGATTACTACTAAAGTTTATACACGTATATATTAAATTAATTTTCTGAATTGCATTGAAATATGACACCAGCATTCCTTTGTGTGATTCACCCACTTCTGCGTACAGTTTTGCACATATGCCTGTATTCATTGTCAAGAAAATGTCATTGTCGGTCAAAAACTTCTTTTCTGACAGCCTTAAACAGTTCAAAAGTGCCTGTGGCCAGGAAATGTCCGCTTTAGTCGAAACAGTAACCCAGACTTGCATAACAAACCTTCTTCCCTCTCACTCGTCACCCGCAGAACACAATGAGCTCCTCTGACACGGGGACTGAGCTTTTTTTCAGGTTAGACCTAGTTCCCATCAGCAGCGATCTCTCCACTCAGGAGCGCACCACAAAGACGGCCTCATGGGAAGTGTGAGCTGGTAAATTTTGCATAAATCTGACACACACGCACGCGCATACATGTGTTTTAAATAAGAGGCCGTCTGTCATGGAGTTTCCCAGGTGGACGTGCACTCTTTCTGTCCATCCTAAACGCAGCTGATAAGTCACCTTGCTTCATTGTTCTTTGTTAGGCCGCGTGTTTCCATGTTTGAGATCCTCTGAAGTACTTTGAATGCGTGGCTTTGTTTAAAGTACACATGAAGTCAAAACTAACCATGTAGATTTTGTTAGCTCACATTGCTAGTTTTGTGGTGAACAATTCAATTGTGAATGTTATTAAGAAAAAATAAAAGTTTTGCCCTTGTTATCTTTAGCTGACATCTGAAAATGCACTTCCTGTTTGTTTTCAGTTAAATTGTCAGATTATGTCTAAGGTATTGGGCGTGGCCAACATACTTAACCACACCACTCCTACTATCAGTTTTAACAAGAGAAATGGTGTGGAGGAGGAGTCTGTTAGGTTTTAATAACTCTTCCAAAATCCTTTTCTCAATTTTTCTAAATGAAAATGCCTACTTTACTACATCCAATCAGACTGCAGTAGAAAAAACAAGCCACGCCCATGTTTTCTCATTTAATATTTTGTTTCTTTTGGACTGCATCACAATGAAAAACAAAACTGAAATAGTCACAGCTTCTGGTTTATGCAGAGTTTAATGTATGATGTCATTTCAACTGTAATGCTGCGTTCACACCAGACGCGGAACGCGCGGATAAATCGCGATATTCGCGCGTAAATTTCCGCGTGAACATTTGAGTTCACTCGCTTCATTCACGCGTCAAACCCCACTTCATTCCTGCGACAAATTCGCTTCATTCGCGTTACAAATTCACTTCAAAACAAAAGCGGATTTGCTGATGGGCAGGGCTTCTGTCTGCCCGGTCACTCTAGCCTCATAGCTAAATGTCTTACATGGATTTTATGAAGAAAATAACAGTGTTTATGTGCTTTATGAGGACTTAAAAACAGCATTGATACGTTTTGGGTCCTGTCTGAGTCCACTACATCCTTTCAGAAGTGCATCTAGCTCTGTGAGCTCATAAACTCCTCTAGAAACTGAACCTGGATGACGGAGAGTTTCAGCGGTGCTTCTGAATGAGCCCAGCCCAGTTTGATGACTTGTTGTCGGTGTCGCCTGGAGGATTTCCCCCGGGACACTATCAACAGGTTCTACGTCACTATCACGTCCCCCACAATAGCAAGCTTCTGATTGGTTAACGTGGCGTGAATGTCCGCTGAAGTTCAGATTTTCGAACTCGATTGATTTGCATGAAACGCATATTAAGCGCGTCAAATGCGCAAACGCTCAATTCGCCACGCGCCATTCGTGCTATTCGCACCGCGTCATTCGCGCAATTCGCGTCATTCGCGCCGCGCCATTCGCACGTATCCGCAGGATGTCTATTTGCGCGTTTGCATTGACTTAAAATGTAAATCACTCACGCTTGATGCGCGTTCCGCATCTGGTGTGAACGCAGCATCAAAGGAAGATAGGGTGGAGCATTTTGAAAAGCTCCTCCCCTCTCTTAAAAATACACTGTAAAAAAAAAATCCTAATTAACCGTTTCTGTATATTGTGGTTCACTTTTTTATTTTTATTTCATGTTCATATACACAACTAATCAAAAGTTATTTCTTTTTTTAATGTTTTTATTTTTATTTTTTAAAGAAAGTTATTCTGTTAATCAAGGTGGCATTCAGCTGACCTAGCCGAGGCTCGAACCAGCGACCTTCTTACTGTGAGGTGATTGTGCTACCCACTGCGCTACCGTGATGCCGCTTATATTTTCTATATAATAATTTTGTGCAGCTGACACTAGCTAATAGATAAACTTAAAGAAATAGTTTAAACAAAAATTAAAAGTTAAAACTATGTTCATTTAATGATATTTAAGTGGTAAACCTGAGTTTCTTTCTTCTATTGAATACAAAAGAAGATATTTTAAAAATGTTGGAAACCAGCAGCTATTGACTTCCATAGTATTTTTTGTCTCTACTATGGGTGTCAGTGACATTATTCAGAATATCTGATTTTGTGTTCAACAGAAACACTTAAAGGTCATTAATTGATAAAATAATATTCATTTTTGGATGAACTATCCTTTTAAGGCTAACATATTGATATTAATACCCAAAAAACTTTGATTGGGATTTGATTTCAGGGAGACTTTAGTGTTTATGCCTGGCTAAATGTGATGAAATGACCAGCTTCAGACTCGTGTTGTTTGGGAGTCAGGACAGTTTAGATAGTAGAGAGCATGTGATTGGTCAAAAGAGCTGATGAGTAGCTGAAATGCTTTTGTGTCACAAAATTATTGATTCCTATTGGTGTAAATTATAAACTGCAAGTTTTGAATGCTTAAATTTCTGTATAATAATTTTGTGTAGCTCACACTAGCTAATAAATAAACTTAAAGAAATAATTTACTTAAAAATAAAATTGCGTTCATTACATGATATTTAAGTGGTAACCCTGAGTTTCTTCTATTGAATACAAAAGAAGATATTTTAAAGAATGTTGGAAACCAGCAGCCATTGACTTCCATAGTACTTTTTGTCTCTACAGTGTGTTACAGTGACATTATTCAGAATATCTGGTTGTGTGTTCAACAGAAACACTTAAAGGTCATTAAATGATAAAATAATTTTAATTTTTGGACGAACTATCCCTTTAAGACTAACATATTGACAATAACACCCAAAAATAACTTTGATTGTGATTTGATTTCAGGGGGACTTTAGTGTTCATGCTTGGCTAAATGTGATGAAATGACCAGCTTCAGACTTGTCTTGTTGGGAGGTGGGATAGTTCAAATAGTAGAGAGCATTTGATTGGTCAGATCTGATGAGTAGCTGAAATGCATTGTTATGTCACATATATTGGCCCCTATTGGTATAAACAAGAAACTGCAAGTTTTGACCCTTATATCATCCATATATTAATTATCTCGAGCTCATATTAGCTAATACATAAAAGTAAAGGGATAGTTCACCCAAAAATAAAAATTATGTGATTATTTAACGTGACTCCAAACCTGAGTTTCTGTTGAACAGAATATTCTGAGGAATGCCACCGACATCCATAGTAGAAACAACAACAACAAAAATACTATGGAAGTCAAGGGCTGCTGGTTTCCAAAATTCTTTAAAATATCTTTTTTTGTGTTCATCATAAGAAAGAAACTCAGATTTACAACCACTTAAAGGTCATTAAATGATGACAAAATGTTCATTTTTGCGGTGAACTATCCCTTTGACTAATATCTTTGGGGTGAACTCTTTATTAATACTAACAACCCCTAAAAACGTTGACTATGATTTTCGGGGGAGTTTAGCATTCATCACCTTTCACTATGTCAGAATTAATTGAGGAACGCTGATCCCTCGGTTGCTTCCCTTTGCAAATCATTGAGCAGATATGGCTCCCAAGTTTGTGTGCCTTCGATTCAGGGGTTTGCAGGTAGCATATGTGAGCCATCGCAGAAGCTCCTATAGAGCCACAGGGCACCAATAAAAGCAGCCTATCAGAGACTATCAGCCTTCGTGTCATTCTGATTTACGAGTATGCTTTGTGGCAAAAGGGGCTTCTTGTTTTGCTGACGGGTGGATTTCATGTGGTGGTCTTTTCTGTTTTTTGTTGCAGGTTTGTTGGTCTTGCTGAGCAACGTTTGAATAACAGATGCTTCGGGCCTTTTCAATGGGATCAGTACGGTGTGAGAGTCTTCAAAATTTAAGTTAGATCTTAATTTGTTGGTTACATATGTCTGGGGCATTTAAAGGGCTATGCACATGTTACAATTTTTCATGCATTCATTGTTTTTAGCAAAACTGTGTCCACAGCTAGTATAAGTAAATGAGTAAAAATAAATGAGCAATATCACACGAGTAGCAGTGTGATATGACTGTATATCGACACTGGTGGGAGGAGTGCGTTGGCTCGAGGCCACAGGCGGTGTGCTTCAGTGTGCCACCAGTGAGGATTTACAGCCATACTGCACTGCTATGAGTGTGATATTGCATTTATACAACAGTTCGACGGCATAATCATGTATATAAAAAAGAGAATCAAACATGGAGAGTCTCAAAAATCCTTTTGTAAGAGGAACTACTTTCTTCCGCCATTCATTCACATCTGCAGCTGACGTCAGAACTGCAGAAATTGTTGCTCATTCACTAACCTCACTTTAGAGCTATATTGAAATGATTCTCTTGCGTAATGTCTAAATCAGGGGTCTCAAACTCAATTTACCTGAGGGCCGAGTCTGGGTGAGGCTGGGCCACATTAGGTTGATCAATTATTTATTATTAATTTCTAATTAGTTTGTTTTTTCATCTTATTTTGTGTTAAAAAAATAAAAAATAAAGAGATTTGAGAAGATTTAGAATTTTTTAACACAAAATAAAATAAATAAAAATGAAAAAGTCTTAAGAAAATAATTAAATCAGTAATAAATAGTAATATTAGTAATAATAATATTAATAATAATAATAATAATAATAATGCTTTGATTTACTGTTATCAGCTATGCTGTTGTTTAAAAAAGCAACACCATGTTGTTGTCATTTGTTTTGACTACTTTTACATCGTACAGAAATATATGTAATGTTCATGATGTGAGGCAATGCAAATACAATGCAAGTAGCGCGATGCAAATGACCCACAAATAACGGTGCGACCCTATAAATAGTCCAGTTACTGGGAAGTCTTATTGTCGATGTGTGACTGCAGACGGCTACACTAGGCTGCATTGGGTTCCTTACTTTACTTTTATCCCTTTTTTATTTTGTCTGAGAGAGCAAAAGAGAGACCTCACATTAACTATTTCAGTTCACTTCCAAGTGAAAAATAGTAATCAAATGACTCTGTCTAATCTTCAAGAAGAGCTCACACTTAGCTCCTCCATCATGTTCTGTAGCTCACTTGACTCGTGTTCCTCCTGTATCCTGCTATCCAGATCCAGGGAGGCAGTTCTAGCTTTTCCAGATCTTTTTTGATCAGCCTGATTATCAGATTTACTTGTGTTTTTAAGAAATTAAAATAAGCTTGATTGCCTCTTTGCTATTTTGAAAATACAGAAATTATTTAGGCAGGCCACTATGCCATTTTTTATCTTCGATGCTCACTGCGCACGAAACAATATCCACCAACCAATGAGAGCATGCACACAAACACACTAACATGCAGGTGTTCACTGTGCACAAGTTAATACTGAATCAATTAAAATAAATACCGGAAAGCAAAACACGAATATCTGACATTTCCCGGAACAAGATCCCTCAAATTAAGCACTGATTTATATACATTTATCTACGTATAATGTCCCGCTGGGCAGTGACTTAAAAAACTTTTTTTGAAGTGTTGTAAATGAAGTGTGCTGAGACGAATGTCCACGTGTGCATAATAGAAATGAGGCAGCTAGCAGGCACGGTAGAAAACACTCCATGGCAGCGCTGCTGTAACTTTCACTGACAAATGTTTTGCTGCCTGCGTCAAGTCCAGCCGATGTCCCGCCCCTGATAGCCATATACCCTACCGTGATTGGTGGGTTCGTTCAACTCCGCACACAACACTGTAAAGTGCCATCCATTTTAAACTCGAGGGGTGCACTGACATTAAACATTTAAATTAAGGCTAAAGTAATGACAATTCAGGTGATTTTGCTCACATTTTAAGATATTAATGAAATGCTATCAGTTTACAGAGATTTCCCAGTATTTCTCTGTTGCAATCGGGATTTCACAATTAATAACCTCGAAAAAGCCAAAGCAAAGCAAACACTAGCAGATTACTATGGTATAAATACAGCATTAAAGCATACAAAAGAGAGAGACTGACTCACAATGTCACTTACCAGCTTTATAATGATTTTATCAGCTGTAGTTTGAAATTTAGGCTTCATTTTTCTCCCCTAAGGACTTACAGTATTATGCGGTGTGTGTCGCTATCTAGTGGCCGAACGTCAAACGTTTTTGCTCTGCTCAGTATGACAGGCTGATGGCCTCTGACGCGCAAAACACTATTGGTGGCTTTTGAAAACATTTACATTTAGTCATTTAGCAGACACTTTTATCCAAAGCAACTTACAAATAAGGACAAAGAAGCAATTTACACAACTTTAAGAGCAACAATGAATAAGTGCTGTAGGCAAGTTTCAGGTATGTAAAGTGTAAGAAGCAAAACATTAGTATTTTTTTTTTTTTGTAATACAATTAGCGGTGGAGCCAGAGAGGCAATTGCAGATTAGGAAGGGAATTGGAGACTAAATAGTTGAGTTTTTAGTCGTTTCTTGAAGACAGCGAGTGACTCTGCCTATCTGATGCAGTTAGGGAGTTCATTCCACCAACTGGGCAGATTGAACGCGAGAGTTCGGGAAAGTAATTTCTTCCCTCTTAGGGATGGAACCATGAGGCGACGTTCATTCACAGAACGCAAGTTTCTGGAGGGCACATAAATTTACAGAAGTGAGAGCAGATAAGAAGGAGCAAAGCCAGTAGTTGCTTTGTTATCAAACATCAGAGCTTTGAATTTGATGCGAGCAGCAACTGGCAGCCAGTGCAAACGGATGAGCAGCGGAGTGACATGAGCTCTTTTAGGTTCATTAAAAACCACTCATGCTGCTGCGTTCTGAAGCAGCTAAAGAGGTTTGATAGAGTTAGCTGGAAGCCCGGCTAGTAGAGAGTTGCAATAGTCCAGTCTGGCGAGAACAAGAGCTTGAGCTGCATGTTCAGACAGGAAGGGTCGGACCTTTCTGATGTTGTAAAGTGCGAATCTGCAAGATCGAGCAGTTCTAGAAATGTGATCAGAGAAGTTTAGTTGGTAATCAATCGTTACTCCAAGGCTTTTCAGCGTTTTGGATGCAGTAATGATTGCCCCAACCATCTGGATTGAAAAGTTATGATGTAGAGTCGGGTTGGCAGAAACTTCAAGCATTTCTGTTTTCGTGAGGTTAAGCTGAAGATGATGATCTCTCATCCAGTGTTGCAATCAGGATTTCACAATAAATAACCCCGAAAAAGCCAAATCAAAGCAAACACTAGTAGATTACTATGGTATAAATACAGCACTAAAGCATACAAAAGAGAGAGACTGACTCACAATGTCACTTACCAGTTTTATAAAGATTTGATCAGCTGTAGTTTGAAATTTACTCTTCATTTTTCTCCCCTATGGACTTATTATGCGGTGTGTGTCGCCATCTTGTGGCAGAACATCAAATGTTTTTGCTCTGCTCAGTATGACAGGCTGTTGCCTGTCAACGTGCAAAACACTATTTTTGGCTTTTGAAAAAAAGAGGATGAACTACTCAGGAGCTGTCTCACCCTCACTTTACGTTTCACTTGAGATTATGTCAAATTCTGAATAAAAATGCTCATTTTAAAGCACTTCACGGGACATTTAAAGAAAAGTCACCTGAGTGAGTATGCTAACTAACTCATTAATACTGAACTTTACTGTAAATGCTACAGTACACTAACATAAGGTGTAGAAAAATACAATAGTACAAACATATGGCGAATAACACCTTGAGTTTAAGTAATTTAGAGTGTGTGCTTCATTTACAACTTCAAATCACTTTTACAGTGTCCTCTTTGCATTCAACTGCTGCAATACAAACAGTCTCATTATATTGTTCCCTTGTAATTTCATTTGCAAGCCTAGGCTTGTGTATTTACCTTGTTAACTTACACGGCACTCCTGCCTATGACATAAATATGCTAAACTGCACATTTTTAAGCGTATTAACCTGAGTGCGCGTTTTCGGCATCACGCACTGAAAGACTCCAGCATCTCAGCTACACGAAAAACCATCAAGCTTCACGTCCTCCCTAAATTGCCATCCTAGCACAACCGTTAGATATTAGGTGAAATGGAGGTACACAAAACGAATGCGAGGGAATATATAATTGAGGTTTTATAGGCTTAATTTCAGGACTTGTACGGCTTGATTATATGTATCCGAGCTCTGATACGACTTCATTGAAATTTACAACAAGTAATCTTCTACCATATGGACTCACCAAATGGAGATCACAGACTGGCAAAAGCAATCAGCTTTTTAATTAACAGAATTAACAGTGCGATGTTAAACTATAATGACAGCAATAAAAACACTTGATGGAACAATGGCAGCCGACAGAAGCTCATTCATAACTGTTATTTTCATTTCGGGGGAGAGAGTGACAATGGATCCGAGCAGACGCGTCGCCTGCAACACTCACCCGTGAGCCGCCAGCTCAGACTGACATTGTACACCAGAGCTGTAAAACCGGGATCAGGGAACAGCGGATGTTCAGGCTGTAATCCGTCTCGGAGTACAAACACATGTCTGTGCTGGGACTGATTACAAATCACTGATCATTATTACAACTGTACACGTTCCTTTCTTAAAGATGCTAAGAAGTCTGTACGATTAGAATCAAAGTGAGCTTTATTTGCCAAGTGTGTGTTTTTTTTCAGGAGCACAGGATACGCAGTACATACATACAAATCAACACAAGAACACAGAATGGCATTTAAATAAGTGGAAAATAAAGTAAACAATAACAATTCTGAAGATATATGAATGTACACTCACCGGCCACTTTATTAGGTACACCTGTCCAGTTGCTTCTTAACAAATATTTCTAATCAGCCAATCACATGGCAGCAACTCAATGCATTTAGGCATGTAGACATGGTCAAGATGATCTGCTGCAGTTCAAACCAAGCATCAGAATGAGGAAGAAAGGTGATTAAAGTGACTTTGAAGAGGGCATGGTTGGTGGAGCCAGACAGGCTGGTCTGAGTATTTCAGAAACTGCTGATTTATGGGGATTTTCATGCACAACCTTCTCTAGGGTTTACAGAGAATGGTCTAAAGAAGGGAAAATATCCAGTGAGCGACAGTTCTGTGGGAGCAAATGCCTTGTTGATGTCAGAGATGGCTATGTATACATATCTAGATAGCTTATAAAAATATGTACGTTGTTGACTTTTTTTTTTACTTTACAAATAAGAGATAACAATATTCATATAAAAGTATTTACAGTTAAGTGGCTTTATTGGTTACAAAAACCATAAACAGTAAGAGTCCTGTATGTTTATGACTATAAGAGAACAGGTGCTAACTGTTTAAGTTGGAGAAGGACTGATGTCAAAAATTATAATTTGGGACCAAATCAACAGGCACCTCGATGTCAAAATGACATCAACATAAATGTTAAAAATGCTTATTGATTTGATGTCAATTAAATACCATGAAGTCTAAACAAAATCAGATTGACATCACTGGCATCAAGAAACACATCAAAAATCTATTACAGGAATGTTGGATGTCAACTGGGTGTCTTTTTAACATCAAGGTAGTTTATAGCAATGTAGGGATACAAAACACATTGTAAATTTGCAATTTGGAATTGAAGCTTTCAGATGAATTAAACCTTTCTCATATGTGTCGTTATTTTGAGGTGAAAAGGGCATCAATGTGTTTATGTCAAATTAATGTTAAGGTTTT
>NC_141043.1:41950000-41962500 GCF_052040795.2 Danio rerio | reverse complement strand
TTCTGTTTTCGACAGCGCTTTTCAGCCTGTAATTTTCTGTAAATGTTAACATGGTCAGACCTGCCTATTGATTCTATTATTTTTGACCTTGCATTAGTGTCGGCTAATCTCGCATGCCATAAAATTTCATTTTGTTGTGGAAAAATAGTCGGCAGGCCCTCGGGGTGAGTTAGACACAGGCCGCGGCACCTTTGGGATTCATAAGTGCACACGCGGGTAAACAAACCACACCGCTAATGCTTCTTACACCACTGAGCAGCACTGCAGGTTACATTTCCTCCTTTTTTTCCCTTTTCAAAGTGACGGTGTGGTTGCGGGGTCTCATTCGAAAGATAAATGCAAGCCTCCTCCAAACTGATATTGTTTTTTTTTTCAGGAGCAAAAGGTGAGGAGAGCAGTTATTAAAGAGTCGGGTGTGATGCATATCCGTTTAGCGTGCCCTCCCGCTCTCTGAGGGCACCATGTTTTGCCTATTGCTTTCAAAGGGTAAATAAAGGATTTCCGTGCATGTTGGAAACAGCTTACATTGCAGGAGGCACACCAAAAGGCCATATGTATGTTCAGGGGATAATAAAAAAGCTGGGGTTGATGTCTTTTATGTGGCCCGCATTTATCTTTATGAGACGTTTTGGAAAATAAAGCTTTGTGGTATATGCTGTAGACGTGGAAAGCTTGTAAAAGTTTTGTTAGTGCTGTAGTTTGAGATTGCTATTTTACTGTCAGCTTTGATTTGATTTTTGTTGTTATTTTAATTGTAGTAATACCAGCTTCATTTTGTCTGAATTGTTAATCGCTAAAGCTCGAAAATTAGCATTGTTTTCTAAACGTGAATGTAATTTCTGTTTGATGGCTAATAAATATATATATATATGTATATATATAGTTTAAGCTACACTCTCAGAGAAAAATAGAACAATGTTGTTCCAAAGAAGGTACAAACCTTCTGTTTGATGGCTTATATATATATATATATATATATATATATATATATATATATATATATATATATATATATATATAGTTTAAGCCAGGGGTTCCCAAACTTTTCAGCCCGCGACCCCCAAAATGACAATGCCAATGACTCGTGACCCCCAATATTCTCTGAGGTGGTGGTTATAAATACAGAAACCTTGTATGCAATGACGCGCACAAACACACCAATAGACCCAAGTCTATTCTTTGTTTTTTTTATGTATGTCAGTGCTGTAAATGGGCTAGAAAGTTTAACCTGGTGTTACAAAATCTGCTGCATCTGACAGTATTGCTGTGTCTTTAGTATAATGTAATTACCTGAGAAGTCGCAATCCAATAGAACTAGTAACTATAAGCTACTATAGTAACTATATAGTTTATAGTAACTATAAACGACTATTTTTTTTCTCTTCAGTAGGTTATTGATAAAATACAGTAAGTCTTAAGGTTTAATAAAAATTAATTGAAATTTCAAAATCACCAGGCGACCCCCCTTTATTGTCACGCGACCCCTCGGGGGTTCCGACCCCCACTTTGGGAAACTCTGGTTTAAGGTACACTCTCAGAGAAAAATGGTACAATTTTGTACCAAAGAAGGTACAAACCTTCTGTTTGATGGCTAATATATATATATATATATATATATATATATATATATATATATATATATATATATATATAGTTTAAGCTACACTCTCAGAAAAAAAATGGTACAATGTTGTAGCAAAGAAGGTACAAACCCTGGTCACTGGGGCAGCACCTTTTTATAGAACAGAATTGTACCTTAAGAAAAAGAAACAAACTTGTACCATTGCAGTTTGTACCTTTAAGAACATGATTTATACCATGGGAAACCAAAATGTACCTTCATCAAAGATACAAATGTTTTACCAGTTGTTTTGTATTATTGCATTATAGAACTTAATAATTATTGTTTATGAGTTTCTTTAAACATATGCTTTTAAATGATGATTCTTGTTTTAATATAGAAATTATTCATAAATCACTTTGCCTTTCCAGTAATATTTAATTTCTTAGATATTGTAACAAAGAAGGAGTTGTCCAACACTTATGTACATTCTCAGAAATAAAGGTACAGGAGCTGTCACTAGGGTAGTACTTTTTCAAAAGATACATATTAGTACCCAAATGTACCTAAAAAATATCTCTGAAGAACCATTATGGACATTTCAGGTACAAATATGTACCGTTTAAAAAGGTACCGCCCCAGTGACAGCTCCTGTACCTTTATTTCTGAGAATGTACCTTTTTATGAAAACAATTATGTACCTTCATTTGAATTGTACCATTAAAGGTACAGAACAGTATCATAAGAGGTCTTTTTTGTACCATATAAGGTACAACTTTTACAAAGGTACAAAACTGACCCTCAAGGAACATTATTTGTACCACCGTGTACCTTTTTTTCTGAGAGTGTACAATGTAAAAAATCTGTTAAATTTAAGATAAAAGATAGCATGGGATAGTATTTAAATGGTTAACTTATTAGCAAAGTTTCAGGAGCGGAACCAACCTAGCCTTCTTAACCAATCATCTACTCTCTAGTAGATGATCTATAGTAATCTTGTTCTCCTGAACCCACCGCCCTCCCTTTATTTTCTTGCTTTCCATTAGTAGGCCTACTCGGAATCTACGCACAGATTTCTGCAGATTTTTAGCCCATCATTGATTCTGTTTACTTGTAAATATGTGTAAATTCATATTTAATCAGCATTTAAATTATTTCAGTATAATTATTGTCTAATATGAAAATGTTTATAGGATTTATTTACAATGCAGTTTGTAAAGAAATATTTTCTGTCTTTTAGTAGGTCTATTATATGTAGGACTTGCTTTGTTTACCAAATAAAGTGGATCTAATTGAAATTGTAAACTTTAAATAAAAGTTAAAAAGGTATTACTTTTTATTTCATATATTAGGGGAGAGCGGGACACAAAGTAACACTTTTTGGATTTGGTCAAATAATGAACAAAGTAATAGGATTAGACAAACCATAGTTTTTTTTTTTTTTTTTTTTTTACAACACACAAGCCTCTCCTACAAATGAGCACTGAAATTATGATCGCCGGACCTATGGTTTCTGTGCAGTATTGCCAAAAGTACTGGGAGTAAAAATGTTACTATTTACCTCACCTGCGGAGCAAGTTGTAAAAAACTGGGGGTTAGTTGTAACACATACATTTAAAGGCAGATTTCACACAATTTATTTAAATTCAGTTTACTTTAAATAGTAGCTATATTTCCTCAGCAGTTGGCTCATTTCTTTTTTTATTGTACATAGCATAATATGTTTATGTATATATTTGTTTATTGGATAAACACCTTTGAATCTATTTGCATTATTATCTGCTTATCCATTATTATATAATGCATTTATTTTCATTATTAGTGATCATTTTTATTTAAAAAGTTACCAACATTACACTCAAAATTAAAAAAATTTTTTTTTTTGAGTTTGTTTAATTGGTGTCCAACAGTGTGTGGATTAATTGAAACACCCTGTTACAATTAACCCTGCTGTGTCTTGCTTTCCTCAAAACTGGCTAGCAGTCAGTGTGTGTTTCTTAAATCTTTTAAAATGGTTCCATCTTTTAACCTAGAAGACGGTGATCACAACAATATACGATTTTACTAACATACTTTCACAGAATTTTTTTTTTTAATAAAAAATGTAGAGTACAATAAAAATACTTTTATGCTGCAAAAATTGTTTCTCCTGTGTTTCTCATCCATTTTTTTTTATTTGGTTTCTTAAAATTGAACAGAATGGATAAGTGAATAGAGCTTTTATTTTATTTTACCTTAATTTTTTCACTTGGAACTAGACAAACTCCCGTTCACATTCCTACACAGTAGGTGGCGATAGTTGGTGTTACCTGCCATAAAACAGAAAAAGAAGAAGAATGAAGCGATGTCATTTTGGAGGGAAGCAACAAAAGAAGCACCAGTGAGTATTAGCAACAGCTTCAGTGACTTTGCAAAGATTTGTTTGGTCAGGTGATTCAAAAGATGACATAAGATCTTCAACTCTTTATTTCTATCCTGTCAGATATCCAATATGTAATTAGCCAAGTTAGATTATTAGCAAGAATAGTAAGGTTAACTTGAGTTAACTTGAGCAGAGCAGATTGTATTTATAGAGTGGTGCCATTTTTTTAACAACATGGAGAAAACATAAAGGTGAAAACAAAAACAAATGCTGAAGGAAATGTCCGACTACTACTGTAGTTAATGACTACTGATTTTGCCCTTATAGGCCAGCCACAACATCTTGCATTTACAAATTCAGCTAAAGGCTATATTTCCTGGTTTGACAGAGTTGTGTTTAAGCTTTTTGGGACTTAAGGAAGCCAAGCTGTCAATCTGTGACTCATAATCATCAAATATCAAGCATGCAAAACCCACAGCACACATCATTTTTACATGAGCAAGACACATTATAGGACGCTGTATAACCGGTGTATTTATAACAAATCCGTACATACACTTCAACATTCTGATCTTTTTGACCAACTGCATCTCTGTTTAATGTCTATTGTCCTTTTTTTTATTTTTATTTTGTGTTGTCACTTGTCACTTTATGTACACTGGAAGCTTCTGTAGCCAAAACAAATTCCTTGTGAGTGTGAAGCACAATTTGGCAATACAACTGATTCTGATTACTTATTTAAAAACTGTAGTGTTCTGATCACAGGGTAATGGCTGACGTATTTTATAAATGTGTAAAAAAGCTAAGAAAACAGAATATGGGATTACATACAGTAGTTGTTAAATATGTTTGTTGATGAGTAAATATTATATTTAATCTGCTTCTTAACCAGGTTAACCTGTTGACCCAGCGGTGATATGAAGAAGTCTGCATAACCAGTGGATCTGATGTAAGTCACAAAATTTTCTTGCAACAGTGGCTTGAAGATTTCAGATTCAAAATAGATGCTTCATACTATATCAGCATACATTTAACTGCAGTTTCTATGTAAAATAAACACTAGGGGCAGAATGATGATAATAAATTTTGTTCATTTTCACACTAATGATATTTACAGCGACATATCATCGATGAATAAAGTATTATTTTTGTGCTTTTTTTGCACAACACCAAAGAATAATACAAAACAATGTAACAGCGTCTATAATTTGTAATCAAATATGTTTGCTGCACCAGTCTGTCTCCATATTGCCAACTTTTCTGCCATGGTCAATTTGCTCTGTAGCTCACCTTGTACGAGGTTGTACTTGGGATGCAGAGGTAAATCAATGTAAAATCGAGGTAAAACTACTTGGTACACTATTTGGTGGTTTTATGAAGGGGTTTAGGTCAGTGGTTTGCTTTGTGATCTGTACCACAAGCCCTGCCTGCTTGTGGACGTGTACAAGAAGGACGTGTGTCTGAAATGTATAACAAAACATATCTTAAGTCAATCCTTGTGTTTCCAATGTTTCTCTTACCACTTTAGACGTTTGTTCCAGTTGACTTTAAGTGCCCTGTAAAGGACTTTCTGCCATGATTCCTGTTTGAATTCATGTTCAATTCAAAAGGTAACATACACAGGACGTGACTTATGCTAATCACCTGATTATGGTTGAATGAACCCTTCAAACTACTGTAATATTTGAAAATGGTACAAACAGTTGTAGGGTCCTATCATACACCCGGCGCAAGGTGCGACGCAATTGTTGTTTGCTAGTTTCAGCTCGGCGCAAGAGTTATTTTGACGTTTTTTCACCGCGCTGCTTAAATAGCAAATGCATTTGCACTCATATGTGCGCCTATAGAAGCGAAGCAGTGGCGCAGTAGGTAGTGCTGTCGCCTCACAGCAAGAAGGTCGCTGGTTCGAGCCTCGGCTCAGTCTGCGTTTATGTGTGGAGTTTGCATGTTTTCTCTGCGTGGGTTTCCTTTGGGTGCTCCCGGTTCCACCACAGTCCAAAGACATGCAGTACAGGTGAATTGGGTAGGCTAAATTGTCAGTAGTGTATGAGTGTGTGTGAATGTGTGTGTGGATGTTTCCCAGAGATGGGTTGCGGTTGGAAGGGCATCCGCTGCATAAAAACTTGCTGGATAAGTTGGCGGTTTATTCCGCTGTGGCAACCCCGGATTAATAAAGGGACTAAAGCCTAGTTCACACTAGAGGATTTTAAGCCTGATTTGAGCCAGATTTGGAAGTTAACGAGCTCGCCGACAGATCGGGCTGTGATCGGGAAGAAATCTGCGGGTGCACGGCGCTCGCTGCTCTTTATGTGTGAACTACTGAGCAACGCATCAACGAGGCTCGCTGACGCGTCGCCGACACCTCGCAGACGGAAATCCAACATTCAGCATGCTAAATATTCCAGAGCAGTCGGCCGACTCAACCCCACGTGTGGTGAGATGTAGTGACGAGCTACAGCCAATGAGAGAGCATATCAGCATGAGCTGAATGCCTGTGTGTTCAGGAGCTCAGCAGAAACATCTGTGATTGGTCAGAATGGGCATCAGTGCACTCGCTTCATTCTGCGTTAGCACAGACATGAGAGTAGGCTATATTAACAGTGGAACTAGAATTCTGTAACTATTAGAATTACCATACTGCGCATTCTGACCGTTCTCATATAAAACACCATATTGTCACAACATATTTACATTCAAAGCTATTATTGAGATATTAAAATTAATGTCTGGCATCATATTTAATGACACCATTACCCTAAAAATAGGGTACCAATATGGTAATTTAAGGCAGAAATGCTCAGTTCTTTACTGTTTTGTAATAAAAAAATAACAATGTCAGAAAGAAATACACTGATAGTTAGAAAACGGCAGGGTGTTATAAATATGTTAGTTTTATTTCAAAGAGTTATAAAATTACAAAAATTAAAAACTCTCTGTGTATCTATCCACTCAAACCTTGCAGATGAGTGATTAATCCGCTCATAAATCAGCTGATTTGACGATGTTTTTAAATGCTTTCTCCAAAGCTTGAAAAGGTGTCAGTGATGTAATCAGCACACAAGCAGCCAATAGTGTTCAGCTTTTTCTGACGACTCCTCCCTCAAATTTTCATTGGCTGTGGTTTGGTAGCTTGAATGAGCTGAAGGGGAATGAGTTGTTGTCAGAACATGTAGTGTGTGACCCCCCTCTTGTGGATCATTCACAGAGTGTTGCATAGTGTGAACACCACAGAGATTAAAAGACACAAAGTCAAGTCATGTAGTGTGAACAGCACAGCAATCTGCTGATGTTTAAAATCCTGTAGTGTGAACTAGGCTTAAGCGGACAAGAAAATGAATGAATAGGCTTTCTGCTCTAAAAATGAGGCGTTTAGGCGTGTACACTGTTCAATAGACCAGCTTAGAGGAGGTCTAAGTCAAAAAATGTTAACGTTTTGAATTTATGTGAAAAACCATTAATGCCAACAATGCGAGATGGAATCACGCTTTAAAAAATAACCTTTGATATATTGAATATTACAACTATTTGACTAATAAGCTTTATCCATTGTGGTTGCCTTGTTTACTGTTAGTTGCCAGGTTACCAATACTACAGTGAGCTGCTCTAACAATCTGTCAAAAATGCACCTAATTAGCTTTTTCTTTTGCAAAATTATAAAAAAAATTTTTACATTACGTTAACCCAGTTGTTTCTGCCCTGTGCAAAATAATAGGTAGTTATTGTAGTTTTCTTTGTTTGAACTGCATTATGAGTACTTTGAAACAGTTCTTGAGTACTTTAAAATATAGTGATAAATACATTGCTGCAATACAGGTTGCATGGTGGTTTAGTGTTAGCAGCATTGCTGCCTCACAGGAATAAGGCCGCTGGTCCGAATCCCGGCTGGGCCAGTTGGCATTTGTGTGGAGTTTGCATGTTCTCCCTGTGTTTGTGTGGGTTTCCTTCTGGTTCTGTTGTTTTTCTGGGTGCTCCGGTTTCCCCTACAGTCCAAAGACATGCTTGGTGAATTGGATGAGCTAAATTGACCTTAGTGAATGAATGTGTGTGTGAATGTGAGAGTGTATGCATGTTTCCTAGTACTGGGTTGTGGTTGGAAGAGCATCTAGGGGGGTCTGGCTGCAGACATGGTACAGATGCAATTTGAGCTGCATGTAATGCTTTTAAAAGGGGTCAACTAACCCCACCCCCAACCGTCACAGTGATGTCACTAGTTCCATTGAGTGCATTATGTCTGACATTGCATCTCTAAGAGATGCAATCTCAGCTTGCATCATAAAGGCTGCTTTCAGATACTACTGAGGGCATCCCCTGGAATAGATGGCGGTTCAATCTGCTGTGGCAACCCCTGATATATAAAGGACTAAGGCGAAGGAAATTGAATGAATGAATATAGCTGCAACATAAAAACTACTGCTTTTAAGTTTATGAAAGTAAGAAAACTATAATGCATATTTTAATGCATTTTATAAAATATGAATTCTCAAAAAAATATGTTATCTCAACCATAATATTTAAATAAAAGTTATTGCAAATTTGAAGTTGATATCTCAAAAAATGTCTATAAGATTTAGTTTAACTTCAATTCAATTCATCTTTTTTTCTATAGCGATTTTACAATGTAGGTTGTGTCAAAGCAGCTTCACATAGAAGACTCATGTGTTGCGATAACCAGCGATCGTTCTCCATAGATCGCTGGTTCGCACACAATAACCTTGGACACTTCCGCCTTTTCCTGGACTACATATTCAGACATGCACTTCGCCCAGACACCCATGCTCACTCATCTAGACTGATTACACTCGCTACATAAGCCACTCATTCACCCTTTCAGTTTGCTGAGTCTTGTTTATCAGTTGATGACATTACAACGCGTTTTCCCTCTCTTGTTTTCCCATGTTTTACCTAGCCTTGTTTATCCTTGTTCTCCTGTTTAGCCGCCTGCCTTCTGACCTATTGCCTTTTTATACGACTACGATTCTGGACTGCCTGTATATACCCGTTTGCACCTGTTTTGACCATTGCTTGCCTGACAACGAATAAACCTGCATATTGGATCTTACCTTCTGTTGTGAGTGTCATCCCCTGTCGTAACATCAAGTGAACTGAAACAGTTCAGTTCAGAACATCAGTTCAAACTTTACCAACAGATGACTTTCAGTTTATACATACTGTATATAATGATTTAGTTAACATTTTTTTTGTGCGCTTATGTATAATATTTAATGGACAGATTTTTTTCATTATTTAAACATAATATTTTTTTTTTATCAAAATCATATTAAAACTATTCTCATTTGTCTTTACCAGACATTATTGTACTAGTTATATTACAAGATACTAGTATTCAGCTTAAAGTGCAATCCCTTTCCATGTCTTTGGAAAGCAGTGGTTGTTTCAATTGAAAAATAAATTTCTTTAGGGGGCTAAAAATATTGAAAATGAATATATATATATATATATATTCCAGTCAAAATAAAAGAACAAATACTTTCTACAGAAAAACATATGTATTTTAGGAAATTCAGTGAAAATGTCCTGCTCCATTAAACATCACTAAACAATTCAAGAGAAAGGCAAACAATTTCAACTTCAACAATTTATAGTTTGTCATGATTGCTTTATGGTTAGACTACAATTTATAATGTAAATCCCACAAGACATAATGTAACAGCAAGTGCATTTTAATATATTACTCTTCATACTGTGCATACTGTAACAAAAATAGATGCAAAACATCACTGTATAAAAGGCTTGGTTTCACACAATCGATTTGTCCTGGGACAACATTAAGGAATTAAGTTAACTTATTCGCTTTTACAAATTTAAGTGGATTAAACATAAAACAGTCAAGTTCACCCCCCCCCCCCAAAAAAAAATAAAAAAATAAATAAATAAAATAAATAAAATAAACTCAAGACTTGTGTTATTTCAGCTCATTTTAAATAAGCAAATGTAACTTTTTGAGTGATGTAAGCCTTCACTGTAAAAAATGAAGAGTTCCACACAATTGCTTCATGTTGTCCCAACACAAATTGATTAAATAACTTAATTATTTTTACAAATTTAAGTGGAATGAGCAAGTTGTTTCAAAAAACTCAAATATTGTGTTGTTTTCGTTTTTAAGAAGCAGTTTGACCAAACAGCAAGCGTCTTTTTTTTTTTTTCTTTTTTTGGAGTGATGTAAGCCTAAGTAGGGTTTTTACTACTTTTACTCCAGATCCCACTCAGATCTCATTCTGTCAGATCTGCGTATGCTTTAAAGAGCTGCGTTCATACATTCTGGCTGGATTGAGTTAATGTTACTTGATTAACTCGTAGCGGCGTTGATGGCGAATCGCTCACGGCTGACTGCGATCTGCTGCATGTGGGCCGCTGAAACTCCTCAACCGTTCCATCACTGGATCCGCGTTTTCTGCATGTCACTTTGCTTAATAATCTCCTAACAATCCTTCAAGTTGGCTGCACATTCTGGGATCCTCAAAGCATGAAAACAGCTGGCTTTCCACTGTCAGGGTCTCCTTCGCTGTCCGTGATGGAAATATCAAACCAGTGAGCCGGAAGTGGACGTCTCAATCTGAGTCCAGCAGCACACACACACATTCACACACACGTCCTCCTTATAATTCATGCGCTGTGAGCTTTCACTGCTCGCGCTTCAGGCTTCAAGTTTTTTTCTGTCTTTCTGTTTCCCTTTTTGCTTGTTCGTCTCTTTCTAAACTGTTTGTTTGTGTAAATCCAGAAACACAATCTTTGATTGCATGTGTCATTGTTTTGACAGACTTTGACTAGGCTTATAGTCTTTTTTCGGCTTTTACCCTTCAATCTTTGTTTTTATTGTTTGTATAATATTTTTTGAATTTGTGTGATCAATTATAGACCCAGTCAGTCATCATTGGTACTATTTTATTCTTAATTCCTAATTTTTAGACAAATATCCAACAATTAGTGGTGGTTAATATTACAATACTTATTAGAAAATAATAAATTATTATTAATTATTATTATTTTTTATTATATTAATTCAATTAAATTGTATTTATTTATTTATTTTATTTTATTTTTTTCTCCACAGTATCTCTTAAATTAAACCATTTCTTCTTGTGGAACTTAGTGATTCCAATTTATTCAGCCAGTCATTTTATTTTAGCTCATTTTTGTGTGTTTTTTTTTTTATTTCATTTTATTTTATTTTATTTTACTATTTAAAAATATGTGTAAAAATTTATAGACAGCCATTAGTACTGTTTATATATTTATTATTATTATTGTTGTTGTAGTTGTTTAAATTAAATTATTAATAATTATTGTTTTTTATATTATTATTATTATTATTATTATTTTTATTATTATTATTATTATATTAATTGTATTCATTTATTTTTATTCATTTTATTATTTTATTTTATTTTAGAATATGTGTGAGAAATTATAGACAGTCATTGGCACTGTTTATATATTTATTATTATTGTTATTATCTTGTTGTTGATGTTTTTTTATATTCTTATATAAATTTTTATTTTTATTATATTCATTTATTAATGTAATTATTATAATTAATGTATTATTTATTATTATAAATTTTTAATAATTGTATTCATTTATTTTTATTCATTTTATTATTTTATTTTATATTATATTTTTATAAGTATATTAATAATTAGTATTCTTATATTTAATAATTATTATTATTATTATTAGCATTATTATTTTAATTAAATAAATTGTATTTATTCATTTAATTTATTTGTAAATATATATATATATATATATATATTTTTTTTTTTAGAATATGTGTAGGAATTTATAGAGTCATTAGCACTGTTTATGTATTTATTATTGTTGTTGTTTTACATTTTAGTAAGTGCATTTATTTTTTTCCATACACTAAAACAGGTACATTTTAGTGCTGAGTTATTTAAAAAAGGATTCCATTAATATCTATTCTATAAGATTTATTTTTGGCCTTTCTGAGACAGTAAACAGACAGGAAGCAAATTGGGAGAGAGAGAGAGAGAGTGGGGTAGGGTCAGGAAATGTCCTCGGGCTGGCATTCAAACTTGGGACGGTTTGAAGTGCCACCGCACCATATTTCGGTGCACCTAAACACTAGGCTATTGTTATCTAATAATCTCAATATATTTAATTGTTTTATTGATGTAGCACTTGTTTAGTCATTTTTGTAAATATTAATTTCCTTCCTGATATTAGTTTTAATGTTTCAATGTTTTAGATTTTTCCATTTTATTTATTTAATTTTTTTTTTTTGAGTTTAACACTTTTCACAGCACATTTCAGACTTTAATTTCCCTCATTGCATACTGAAGCAAAAACCCAACAGAACTACTAGAAAGACATTTAAAGAAAGCTGACTTAAAACAATGAGTTTCCCTCTCTCCGTTTTACTCATCGAAAAGCACATTATTACATAGACAACGTTGGAGAGAAGCTGTTTCATTGCAGCAAAAACCCAGGACAAGTCTTCACACGCTGCTCAGATGCTCGACATTAAACCACACAGGCTAAATATTTCAACATTGTAATAGTTAGCATTAAAAGCATGACATTTAATTCTCAAA